>NC_047055.1:69877304-69959438 GCF_011762595.2 Tursiops truncatus | reverse complement strand
TTCTCGCTTTAGCAGCTGTGGGCTTTGTGGGCATATACATTGCAGGGGTTGGGACAGGCCAGAGTCTGAGCTTCCTCCATAGCTCCCACAAAGGGTCCAGGTGCAACATTATTGCAGTCCTGGGACCTGATTTGCACCACTGGCCTGGTGAAAACAACACCTGAGAGTCCCCAGGGCCAATAGATGGCATACCCACAGTTAAGGTGGGACTAAGAGCAGTGCCAACAACAGTGTACTTTGTGAGCACAAACGATGGGAGAAAGGGGACACAACAAAGCACATTCACAGTTGAACACATCCAGAGGAGGAATACTCAGTCGTTTCTCTCCGAGGGAGTGCTCCAATCCCACTTACCTCACACTGCAGATCAGAAACACAGCTAAGAAACAGACCTGGGGGTCTCTGCTCCAACAACTAGGGAGAGAACCCCACCTGTGAGAGGGCAGTGAAAATTGCAGAGCAAAGGGGAGGCCCTCCTCCATATCCAGGACAGGCTCTGGTCACCACAACACCAATCAAACCCCCTATCAGGGGGAATAACAGCACAAGCCTCTGGACCAACCTCACCCACAGGGGGCAGACACCAGAAGCAAGAGGAACTACAATCCTGCAGCCTACAGAAAGGATACCAGAAACACAGTAAGTCTGACAAAATGAGAAGACAAAGAAATATCTTTCAGATGAAGGAGCAAGATAAAAACCTACAAGAACAACTAAATTAAGAGGAGATAGGCAATCTACCTGAAAAAAGAATTCAGAGTGATGACAATAAAGATGATCCAAGATCTCAGAAAAAGAATGGAAGCTAGTTCAAGAAGATACAAAAAATATTTAACAAAGACCTAGAAGAAATAAAGAACAAACAAATAAAGGTGAACAATACAGTAACTGAAATGAAAAATACACAAGAAGGAATCAATAGCAGAATAACTGAGGTAGAAGAATGTATACGTGAGCTGGAAGACAGAATGGTGAAAATCTCTGACACAGAACAGAATAAAGAAAAAAGAATGAAAAGAGATAAGGACAGTCACACAAACCTCTGGGACAACATTAAATGCACAAATATTCAAATTATAGGGGTTCCAGAAGAAGAAGAGAAAGGGTCTTATAAAATATTTGAAGAGATTATAGTTGAAAACTTCCTAACATGGGAAAGAAAATAGTCACCCAAGTCCAGGGAGCATAGAGAGTCCCATACAAGATAAACCCAATGAGAAACATGACTAGACATATATTAATCAAGCTAACAAAAATTAAATACAAATAAAAATATTAAAAGCAACACGAGAAAAGCAACAAATAACATACAAGGGAATCCCCATAAGGTTATCAGCTGATTTTTCAGCAGAAACTCTGCAGGCCAGAAGGGAGTGGCTAGGTAATATATTTAAAGGGATGAAAGGGGAAAACCTGCAACCAAGCATACTCTCCCAGCAAGGCTCTCATTCAGATTCAATGGAGAAATCAAAAGCTTTACAGAGAAGCAAAAGCTAAGAGAATTCAGCACCACCAAACCAGCTTTACAATGAACACTAAAGGGACTTCTCTAGGCGGGAAATACAAGAGAAGAGAACAAAAGAGGAAGGGAAGAAAAAAGACCTACAAAAACAAGCCCAAAACAATTAAGAAAATGGCAATAGGAACATACATATCGATAATTACTTTAACAATTCACCAGAGACTTACCCAAACGTTATTGATTGGAGATGTATCAATACATTTTTAGCCAGTGATAAATTTAACACCTTTGTGCAAAGTTGTTAGAGCTTAAAATTGATCAAGGTTCATTATACAACTTATGATTGTCATTATCATTCACTTTTTCTCTGTTAGGTTTTTGTTCCAACCTTGTGTATATTATAAATGCCAGTTTATTATTATAAAGTTTTCAAAATGACTCATCATGAAATTTTGAGTGAAGAAGAATTATTTGGTGAATTTTATGCAGAAACTTCCTCTGATTGTCCGAGCAACATATATACTAGTGTCTCAGAAGATAATAGTTCTTCAGAATATAGTTCTGATTCAGATGATGTGACTATTTATCAGACCAAGAAAAGACAAAAAAAACTTAGTGAATGATCCTGATACGGAAAGTGAAAATGTAACTCATGGTGCTGGAGAATGGTCCTTTGCTTCTACAGAAGAGTGGCTTGAAGAAAACATTTCATGAAAATTAGAAGACTTTATAAATGTGTCAGGTATAACTATTAAATGTAAAAACCTGCAAAGTGTTAGTGAAATAACAGAATTAATTTTTGGTAACTACTTTTTCAAGTTGGTCGCTTCTCAAACAAACTTGTATCACAAACAGAATGAAAAATCATATAAAAAGTATGATAAGGCTTTAAAATAGACTGATGTAACCAATAGTGACATGAAGAAGGTTCTTAGATTAATAATTTTGATGGGACAAATAAGAAAGTCATAATGGAAATAATATTGGTCGATTGGTCCCTTACTTGAAACACCTATCTTTACAAAGATTATCATGAGAAGAAGGTTTGAACAAATAATGACATTTCTTCACTTTAATGGTAACTCAGAAACTCCACTTCCTGCAGACAGAATTTCAGAAGTTAAACCTATTTTGGATTATTTTCTACCAAAATTTCTATTGATGTATATACCCAAACAAGAGCTATCACCTGAGGAGGCAATGATAAAGTGGAGAGGATGACTCAGATTCAAAACCTATAATCCTGGAAAACTTACAAAATATGGAATTTTGGTCAGGATGGTTAGTGAAAGTGAAACTGGATATATATGCAACCTTGAGATTTACATAGGTGAAGGAAAGAAACTGCAGGAAACAATGTTATCGGTCCTACAATCTTATCTTTGTTCATGGCACCATATTTACCAAGACAATTATTACAACAGTGTGTCCACATATGAAATGTTGTTGAAAAATAAAACCAGAGTTTGTGGGACTATAAAAGAGAATCATGGTCTACCAAACCAGTTAAAGGAGAAATATAAAAATCTACAGAGGGGATAAATGATATCCTTATGGAAGGGAGAAGAGATTCTTCTTATATGGAAAGATGTGAGGCTAATCCGCATGGTGACAACTATTCATGACACTTCCTTAGCATATAGAGGAAAGGAAGACAAGAGGACTGGCCATCAGATAGCTAAGCCAACTTGTATATTAGAGTATAATACATATAGGAAAGGAGTTGGTCAGACTGATCAATACCTGGCAAACTTCAATATCTTCCAGAAAACTCGTGATGGTATACTGAGTCCAAGCTCACTCTGCTCACTGCACGACAGGCTAATGAATCAGAGACGAGGTGTTGAGGCAAGGAATATGACTATATTGGAAAGCTGGCAGACTGAGAAGATGGCAGACTAGTGTCTCTGAAAAATGATCTTATCGGGGTTTGGATGCCAGTTTCTTTTATAACACAGAGAGGGGGAGAAGATGAGGAAGTAAAGTAAAAAGTGCAGAAATTTTCTAAATACCCCCTGGAATGGCCAGCCTCGGGAAGGGGATGTGGCAAATTTCTTCTTTCTTGGAGCCATCCACAGGTGGACAGGGTCCGGATGTTTCCCAGAACAAAGACACTTTGGTTTAACATTCAGGCAGAGTGGCAGTGTTCCCCAATGCAGGCCATTATGTATAGAAAGTATCCTTTCAGTGAACAAAAGCAATGGGAATCAAAGGTTAAAGTAAGAGAAACAGATTGAACATGTACTCAGATTTGGCTCTTCCCTGTTACAATGGTATAAGAAAGTGGGTCTATATTTAACTAATTGTGGTTTATCCAATGCATTTAAAATTTATTCTACCCCAAGTGAAGGATCTTCAAGATGGTGAAGGAGTAAGATGTGGAGATCACCTTCCTCCCCACAAATACGTCAAAACTACATCTACATGTGGAACAACTCCTACGGAACACCTACTGAATGCTGGCAGAAGACCTCAGACCTCCCAAAAGGCAAGAAAATCCCAAAGTACATGGATAGGGCAAAAGAAAAAACAGAGACGAAAGAATAGGGATAGGGCCTGCACCTCTGGGAGGGAGCTGTGAAGGAGGAAAAGTTTCCACACACTAGGAAGCCCCTTCCCTGTGGGAAACATGGAGTGGGCATGAGGGAAGCTTTGGAGCCACAGAGGACAGTGCAGCAACAGTGGTGCAGAAGGCAAAGTGGAGAGATTCCTGCACAGAGGATCAGGCCTGACCAGCACTCACCAGCCTGAGAGGCTTCTCTGTTCACCCGCTGGGGCTGGCAAGGGCTGGAAGCTGACACTCAGGCTTTGGAGTTTCAGATCCCAGGGAGAGGACTGGGTTGGCTGCATGAACACAGCTTGAAGGGGACTACTGCACCAAAGCTAACTGGGAGGGTGTCTGCGGAAAAGTCTGGAAATGCCTAAGAGTCAAGAGACCATTGTTTCAGGGTGTTCAAGGAGAGGAAATTCAGAACACTGCTTAAACGAGATTCAGAGATGGGTGCGAGCTACGGCTATGAGCATGGACACCACTGACAGACATGAAATGCTAAGGCTGCTACTGCAGCCACCAAGAATCCTGTGTGCAAGCACAGGTCACTATCCGCAACTCCCCTTCTGAGAGCCTGTACAGCCCGCCACTGCCAGGGTCCTGTGATCCATGGACAACTTCCCTGGGAGTAGACAAAGCATGTCTCAAGCTGTTGCAACGTCACGCCAGCCTCTGCCATCGCAGGCTCGCCCTGCATTTTGTACCCCCCCTCCCCCTGGCCTGAGTGAGCCAGAGTCCCTTAATCAGCAATCTCCTTTAACCTCCTCCTGTCTCGGTGAAGAACAGATGCCAGAGCGTGACCTATATGCAGAGACAGGGCCAAATCCAAAGCTGAACCACAGGAGCTGTGCAAAGAAGAGAAAGGGAAATTTCGCAGTGCAGCCTCAGGAGTGGCAGATCAAAGTCCAACATCAACCTGATGTACCTTGCAATTGTGGAATACCTGAATAGACAAGGAATCATCCCAAAATTGAGGCAGTGGACTTTGGAGTCAACTGTAGACAAGGAGTTTGCTGTATGCGGCTGGCTAGTTCCTGATTTTTATGTTTATCTTAGTATAGTTTATAGCACTTGTTATCATTGGTGGATTTCTTTATTGGTTTGGTTGTACTCCTCTTTTTTTAATATTTTAAAAGTTTTTATTTTAATACTCTTTCATTTTTAATTTTAATTAATTTAATTTAATTAATTTTGTTTCTTTTTCTCCCTTTTCTTCTGAGCTCTGTGGCAGACAAGGTTTTGGTGCTATAGCCAGGTGTCAGGCCTGAGACGTTGAGGTGGGAGAGCCGTGTTCAGGACATTGGACCACTGAGACCTCCTGGCCCCATGTAATATCAATTGGTGACAGCTCTCCCAGAGATCACCATCTCAATGCTACCACACAGCCCCACTCAATGACCAGCAAGCTCCAGTGCTACACACCCCATGACAAACACCTAGGAAGACATGAACACAAACCCACCCATTAGCAGAGAGGCTGCTTAAAAACATAATAAGTTCACAGACACCCAAAAACACATGAACAGATGCGGCCATGTCCACCAGAAAGGCAAGATCCAGCCTCATCCAACAGAACACAGGCACCAGTCCCTTCCACCAGGAAGTCTACACAACCCACTGAATGAACCTTACCCACTGGGGGC
Source organism: Tursiops truncatus (assembly GCF_011762595.2). Taxonomy (NCBI): domain Eukaryota; kingdom Metazoa; phylum Chordata; class Mammalia; order Artiodactyla; family Delphinidae; genus Tursiops; species Tursiops truncatus. The sequence continues at coordinate 69,953,782 of NC_047055.1, read as the reverse complement.
AGAAACAAAAAACAAAGGGAACTACGAACTTTCAGCCTGTGAGAAGAAGACGCTAAACACAGTAAGTGAAGCAAAATGAGAACAGAAAAATATGCAGCAGATGAAGGAGCACAGTAAAAACCCACCAGAACAAACAAATGAAGAGGAAATAGGCAGTCTACCTGAAAAAGAATTCACAATAATGATAGTAAAGATGATCCAAAACTTGGAAATAGAATGGAGAAAATACAAAAAACGTTTAACAAGGACTGAGAAAAACTAAAGGGCAAATAAACAATGATGAACAACACAATAAATGTAATTAAAAATTCTCTAGAAGGAATCAATAACATAATAACTGAGACAGAAGAAAGGATAAGTGACCTGGAAGATAAAATAGTGGAAATAACTACCACAGAGCAGAATAAAGAAAAAATAATGCAAAGATTTGAGGACAGTCTCAGAGACCTATGGGACAACATTAAATGCACCAACATTCGAATTATAGGGGTCCCAGAAGAAGAAGAGAAAAAGAATAGACTGAGAAAATATTTGAAGAGATTATAGTTCAAAACTTCCCTAATATGGGAAAGGAAATAGTTAATCAAGTCAGGGAAGCACAGAGAGTGCCATACAATATAAATCCAAGGAGAAACATGCCAAGACACATATTAATCAAAATATCAAAAATTAAGTACAAAGAAAAATATTAAAAGCAGAAAGGTAAAAGCAACAAATAACATAAAATGGAATCCCCATAAGGTTAACAGCTGATCTTTCAGCAGAAATTCTCCAAGCCAGAAGGGAGTGCCAGGACATATTTAAAGGGATGAAAGGTAAAATCCTACAACCAAGATTACCGTACCCAGCAAGGATCTCATTCACATTCAATGGAGAAATTAAGACCTTTACAGAGAAGGAAAAGTGAAGAGAATTCTGCAACACCAAACCAGCTTTACAACATATGCTAAAGGAACTTCTCTGGGCAGGAAACACAAGAGAAGGAAAAGACCTACAAAATCACAGACAAAACAATTAAGAAAATCTTAATAGGATCATACCTATTGATAATAACGTTAAATGTAAATGGATTAAATGCTCCAACCAAAAGACATAGACTGGCTGAGTGGATACAGAAACAAGACCTGTATGTATGCTGTCTAGAAGAGACTCACTTCACACCTAGGGAAACATACAGACTGAAAGTGACGGGATGGAAAAAGATATTCCATGCAAAAGGAAATCAAAACAAAGCTGGAGTAGCAATTCTCATATCAGTCAAAATAGACTTTAAAATAAAGAGTATTAAAAGAGACAAAAAATGACAATAATGATCACGTGATCAATTGAAGAAGATATAACACTTGTAAATAACTATACACCCAACTTAGGAGTACCTCAATATATAGGCAAATGTTAACAGCCATAAAAGGGGAAAATGAGAGTAACACAATCATAGTAGGGGACTTTAACACTCCACTTTCACCAATGGACAGATCATCCGAAATGAAAATAAATAAGGAGACACAAGCTTTAAATGACACATTAAACAAGATGGACTTAATTGATATTTATAGGACATTCCATCCAAAAACAACAGATTACAATTTCTCCTCAAGTGCTCATGGAACATTCTCTAGGGCTGATCATGTCTTGGGTCACAAATCACGCCTTGGTAAATTTAAGAAAATTGAAATTGTATCAAGTGTCTTTCCATCCACAATGCTCTAAGACTAGATATCAATTACAGGAAAAAAATAGTATAAAAAAAGAAAGCACATGGAGGCAAAAAAAATACACTATGAAAAACCAAAGAGATCACTTAAGAAATCAAAGAGGAATTCAAAAAATATGTAGAAACAAATAACAATGAAAACACGATGACCCAAAACCTAAGGGATGCAGCAAAACCAGTTCTAAGAGGGAAGTTTATAGCAATACAAGCCTACATTAAGAAACAATAAACATCTCAAATAAACAACCTAACCTTACAACTAAAGCAGTTAGAGAAAGAAGAACATGAAAAACACCAAAGTTAGCAGAAAGAAAGAAATCATAAATATCAGATCAGAAATAAATGAAGGAAACAAGAGCAAAGATCAATAAAACTAAAAGCTGGTTCTTTCAAAAGTTAAACAAAATTGGTAAACCACTAGCCAGACTCATCAAGAAAAACAGAGGAGACTCAAATCAATAGAATTAGAAATGAAAAAGAAGTAACAACTGACACTGCAGAAATACAAAGGATCATGAGAGATTACTATAAGCAACTATATGCAAATAAAATGGACATCCTGGAAGAAATGAGCAAACTCTTAGGAAAGCACAACCTTCCAAGACTTAACTGGGAAAAAATAGAAAATATGAACAGACCAATCACAAGCACTGAAATTGAAACTGAAACTGTGATTAAAAATCTTCCAAATAACAAAGGCCAGGATCAGATGGTTTCATAGGCAAATTCTATCAAACATTTAGAGAAGACCTAACATCTATCCGTCTCAAACTCTTCCAAAATATAGCAGAGGGAGGAACACTCCCACCTCATTCTTCGAGTTCACCATCACCCTGATACCAAAATCAGACAAAGATGTCACAGAGAAAGAAAACTACAAGCCAATATCACTGATGAACGTAGATGCATAAATCCTCAACACAATACCAGCAAACAGAATCCAACAGCACATTAAAAGGATCATACAACATGATCAAGTGGGGTTTATCCCAGGAATGCAAGAATTCTTCAATATATGCAAATTAATCAATGCGAAAAACCACATTAACAAACTGAAGGCGAAAAACCATATGATCACCTCAGTAGATGCAGAAAAAGCTTTCAACAAAATTCAACAGCGATTTATGATAATAACCCTCCAGAAACTTGGCATCAACATAATAAAGGCCATATATGACAAATCCACAGCCAACACCCTTCTCAATGGTGAAAAACTGAAAACATTTTCACTAAGATCAGGAATAAGACAAGGGCACTCTGTCACCACTGTTATTCAGTTTTGGGAGTTTTAACAACAGCAATCAGAGAACAAAAGGAAACAAAAGGAATTCAATTTGGAAAAGAAGTAAAGCTGTCACTGTTTGCAGATGACCTGATACTATACATAGAGAATCCTAAAGATGTTACCAGAAAACCCCTAGAGCTAATCAATGAATTTGGTAAAGTAGCAGAATACAAAATTAAAGCACAGAATTCTCTTGCATTCCTATACACTAATGATGAAAAATCTGAAAGAGAAATTAAGGAAACGTTCCCATTTACAACTGCAACAGAAAGAAAAATAAAGCCAGGAATAAACCTACATAAGGAGACAGAAGACCCGTATGCAGAAAACTATGACACTGATGAAAGAAATTAGAGGTGATACAAACAGATGGAGAGATATACCATGTTCTTGGAATGGAAGAATCAACATTGTGAAAATGACTCTACTAACCCAAAGCAATCTACAGATTCAATGCAATCCCTATCAAACTACCACTGACATTTTTCACAGAACAAGAACAAAAAATTTCACAATTTGTATGGAAACACAAAAGACCCCGAATACCAAAAAGCAATCTTGAGAAAGAAAAATGGAGCTGGAGGAATCAGGCTCCCTGACTTCAGACTATACTACCAAGCTAGAGTAATCAAGACAGTATGGTACTGGCACAAAAACAGAAATATAGTCAATGGAATGGGGCAGAAAGCCCAGAGATAAACCCATGCACATATGTCACCTTATCTTTGATAAAGGATACAAGAATATATAATGTAGAAAAGACAGCCTCTTGGATAACTGGTGTTGTGAAAACTGGACAGCTACATGTAAAAGAATGAAATTAGAACACTCCTTAACACCATACACAAAAATAAACTCAAAATGGATCAAAGACCTAAATGTAAGGCCAGACACTATAAAACTCTTAGAGGAAAACATAGGCAGAACACTCTATGACATAAATCACAGCAAGATCCTTCATGACTCACCTCCTAGAGAACTTGACATAAAAACAGGAATAAATAAATGGGACCTAATGAAACTTTAAAGCATTTACACAGCAAAGGAAACCATAAACAAGATGAAAAGACAACCCTCAAAATGGGAGAAAATATTTGCAAATGGAGCAACTGACAAAGGATTAATCTCCAAAATATATAAGCAGCCCATGCATCAAAAAAACAAATAACCCAATCCAAAAAAGGGAAGAAGACCTAATTAGACATTTCTCCAAAGAAGATATAAAGATTGCCAATGAACACATGAAAGGATGTTCAACATCACTAATCATTAGAGAAATGCAAATCAAAACTACAATGAGCTACCATCTCACCCCAGTCAGAATGGCCATCATCAAAAAATCTTCAAACAATAAATGCTGGAGAGTTTGTGGAGAAAAGGGAACCCTCTTACACTGTTGGTGGGAATGTAAATTGACCCAGACACTATGGAGAACAGTATGGAGGCTTTTTATAAAACTAAAACAGAACTACCATACAACCCAGCAATCCCACTACTGAACATATTCCCTGATAAAATCATAATTCAAAAAGAGTCATGTACGACATTGTTCATTGTAGCACGATTTACAATAGCCAGGACATGGATGCAACCTACATCTCCATCAACAGGTAAATGGATAAAGAAGTTGTGGCTCATATATACAATGGAATATTGCTCAGCCATAAAAAGAAACAAAATTGAGTTATTTGTAGTGAGGTGGATGGACATAGAGTCTCTCATACAGAGTGAAGTAAGTCAGAAAGAGAGAAACAAATACCATATGTTCACACATATATATGGAAAGTAAAAAAGTGTTTTTAAAAAATTATTTTGAAGAACCTAGGGGCAGAACAGAATAAAGATGCTGACATAGAGAATGCACTTGAGGACCCCAGGAAGGGGAAGTGTAAGTTGGGACGAAGTGAGAGAGTGGCTTTTATATATATACACTACCAAATGTAAAATAGCTAGTGGGAAGCATTCACTTAGGACAAGGAGATCTGCTTGGTGCTTTGTGACCACCTAGAGGGGTGGGATAGGGAATGTGAGAGGGAGACATAAGAGGGAGTAGATATGGAGATATATGTTTACATATAGCTGATTCACTTTGTTATATAGCAGAAACTAACACAACATTGTAAAGCAATTTTACTCCATTAAAGATGTTAAAAATAAAATAAAATAAAATTTATTAGATCCTTAATGCACAGAATAAAATAACTTACAAGCAATTTTTGTTAGCAGTAGTAAAGAATGGGTAACTGACCTTTCTGGTGAATGTAGTGGTAGTTCCCCACCTGGTCCTTCTTGTAACATCTAAAAGAGCCCCCTCAAAGTCCATCTTGTCTGCTCTCAGGTAAAATCAAAAACGTATTCTAGAAGAATTAATACCCAAAGGAAAAAAAATGCTGCCATAAAGTGTAGAATCCACTCTTTTCAGGGAAAGCACCATGAAACATGATATATTTGTAGTAGATATTCTGTTCCCCTGCACATAGGTGCCTGCTATACTGCCTATCACACTCAAACGAAATATTAGAATCCTTTAGTAAGACATGTACAAAGTTTCAAATAAATGCATTAAGTGCAAAAAAAGTTGTTGATATTTACAAAAACATGGTGTATCAATATTCACTTACATAACAAATCACCTGCCACAGGTGGTAGTTTCTGCAAAAAAATCCCACAGTCAATAATGTGTTAAATGTAAATGGATTAAATGCTCCAACCAAATGACATAGACTGGTTGAATGGATACAAAAACATGACCTGTATATATGCTGTCTACAAGAGAGTGAAGAGGAGTTGGTCACTGTAGACTTCTGGGCAGAACTTAGTGGCAGAATCCTAAATCTCACCATCTGAGAGTCATTCCTCACTGTAGTTATTTTTCCTCCCAAGGATGGAATGTTCTGGTAGGTTTCACCCAAACAAGCCATGTCATTTATTAGGCAAAACCTTCCTATACAGGACAAAAGGTACATTATATTCAGCACTGTCCTATATTTACTGAGATATATTTTGCTACAACTGTTATTTTAATGTCAAGTCCAATTTGAGGAAGTGCAATATTTTATTAGTATTAGAGGAGTACAGGGACTTTCCCATTTCTTAAACTGCAACATTGCTTAATACAATTATAATACAATTTTCATTACTCAGCCATAAAAGAGAATGAAATTTTGCCATTTGGAACAACATGGATGGGCTTGGAGGGTCTTATGCTAAGTGAAATAAGTCAGACAGAGAAAGACAAACACTGTATGATATCACTTATATGTGGGATCTAAAAAATGAAACAAACTAGTGAATATAACAAAAAACAAGCACACTCACAGATACAAAGAACAAACTAGAGGTTACCAGTGGTGAGACAGAAAGCAGAGGGGCAATATAAGTGTAGGAGATTAAAGGTAAAACTACAATGAGGTATCACTTCACACCAGTCAGAATGGCCATCACCAAAAAATCTACAAATAATAAATGCTGGAGATGTTGTGGAGAAAAGGGAAACCTTTTGTACTGTTGGTGGAAATATAAATTGATACAGCCACTATGGAGAAGAGTATGGAGGTTCCTTAAAAAACTAAAAATAGTACTACCATGTGACCCAGCAACCCCACTACTGGGCATATAGCCAGAGGAAACCATAATTCAAAAAGACACATGCACCCCAATGTTCACTGCAGCACTATTTACAATAGCCAGGACATGGAAACAACCTAATTGTCCATCAATGGAGGAATGGATAAAGAAAATGTGGTACATATATACAATGGAATATTACTCAACCATAAAAAGAAACGAAACTGAGTTATTTGTAGTGAGGTGGATGGATCTAGAGCCTGTCATACAGAGGGAAGTAATTCAGAAAAAGAAAAACAAATACCATATGCTAATACATATATATGGAATCTTAAAAAAAATGGTCAGATGAACCTAGTGGCAGGACAGTAATAATGATGCAAACATAAAGTAGGGACTTGAGGACATAGGGAGGTGGAAGGGGAAGCTGGGACAAAGTGAGAGAGTAGCATTGACATATATACACTACCAAATGTAAAATTGATAGCTAGTGTGAAGCAGCTGCATAGCACAGGGAGATCAGCTCGGTGCTTTGTTACCAACTAGAGGGGTGGGATAGGGAGCGTGGGAGGGAGGCACAAGAGGGAGGGGATATGGGGATATATGTATACCTATAGCTGATTTACTTTGTTATACAGCAGAAACTAACACAACATTGTAAAGCAATTATACACCAGTCAAGATGTTAAAAAAATTTTTTAAATAACAATGTAAAACAACAACAAAAAAAAACAAAGAAGGTATCCAAATTGCCAACAAGTATTTGAAAATATGCTCAACATCACTAGTCTTTAGGGAAATGCAAATCTAAACAACAGTTAGCAATCACTTCACACCTGTTAAGATTGCTATTATCAAAATGTCAAGAGGTAACAAATGATGGAGAGAATGTGTAGAAAAGTGAACCATTATACACTGTTGGTGAGAATGGAAAAGGTATAGCCTGTATGGAAAACAGTATGGAGGGGCCTCATGAAATTAAAAATAGAACTACCATATGATCTAGTAATCCCACTTTTGTGTGTATATGCAAATGAAATAAAATCACCATCTCCAAGAGGTATCCACATCCATATTCATCGCAGCATTATTCACAGTAGAAAAGATTTGGAAACAGCTAAATGTCCATCAGGCAATGAACAAATAAAGAATATATATATAAACACACACACATATACAGGAATATTATTCAGCCATAAAAAGGAACTCTTTCCTTTGTGACAATATGGATAAACCTAGAAGACATCATGGTAAACGAGATAAGCCAGACACAGAAAGATAAATATTACATGATCTCATGAAGGATCTTCATGCTAACAGAGTGGTGGTTACCTTAGTCTGGGGATGGTGTGGGAAAATGTGGAGGTATTAATCAAATGGTACAAATTTTCAATTGTAAAAAAAAAAAAAAAGATTTACAAATACTGTATACCTAATGTACAGAAAGTGACTATAGTCTATAATAATTTATATAACAATTATTTGTATATTTTTATATAAATTATTATAGACTATGGTATATAATGGCTATTTTAATTAGTTTGTGTTTATCATCTCACAATATCTACATATTTTTAAAACTTCACATTGTGTACCTTAAATATATACAATTTTTTGTCAAAAATAACCCCACAAAAAATGTAAAGTCAGTTTCTTGCAGACAAAAACAAGCAAAAAAAAAAGAAAAAAGAAAAAAATACTTTAAAGAACGAGTGATGTGATTATGACCTGAAAATAACTCTTGTCATAAAATAAAGATTAAGATTCATATGAATTTAAAGATGGATTCTCCTCAGGTCTGAGGCTAAAATGAGAGTTGTTATGCCTCCTTATTCTCTCCCAGTCTGTGACACAGTCTTTCCTTGTCTTTAATTAATGTTGTCGCTTTTGGAGAGTGCAGGACCATAATTTTTTAGAGGATTGTTTGTAATTTGATATTTCCTCATGGAAAATTCAAGAACATAATGGTTAAAATAGCATTTTCTAAATTTCTATGGGGTATTGGACCATTTCAAGTAATCTTTTTCTTAGATCATTAGCTTCCACATGTGATGTTCATTGCTATATTTGAGAAAACATGTAATTGTTCATGAGAGAATTCCAAAACTAACTGAAAATAAGGAAAGAAGGAAGGGAGGGAAGGAGGGGAGAGGAGGAAGAGAGGGAGGGGAGGGAGGGAGGGAGGGAGGGAACAGAGACAGAGGAAGGTAGAGAAAGAAGGAAACAGACAAAACAGAGATAGAGAAAGAGGGAGAGATAAAAATAAAGGTAGAGGAGAGAGAGAGTGAAAGCGGGGATTGAACACAACACAAATTCTCAAGCTATCATTATTTTAATCAACAACTGTACTCAGAATAATCGCTGGCATCTTTCAAATAGATTATTCTTAAGGATGACATATTTCTTTGGTATTTCAAAGTGAAAACAGCTTTGTAAATCTGCAAAGTTTAATTGAAGATGGCTCACCCTACTCCCCTATACTTTCATTCATACTTTTATACATAGAATTATCTTTTAATTACTTGAGATAACATTGAATATTAACATTGAAACAAACTCAGAAGTTAGATATTTAACTTCATGTAGGTTATAGGAACCATCTCTATCTTAGGACTCTATTTATACCAGCCACTGATCTAAAATAAGTCTATGAGCACAACTTGATGAGCTTGCGCTTCCAAGAAGTCAGATGGCCTGTAACTTGTCAAGTAAAAGAAACTTAGACTTTGATAGAGAGTTACTTTATTCAGAAGAATGTCTGTGGTAATAAGAGGAACGTTCCAATCTCAGAAATCTACAAGTGTCTCAAAATCAAACAGAAAAATATTTTCCTTTTATAGGTTAAGGAAGGGTAAGCAAAGATTAGTAGAAAGTTTTAAGGAAAATTTGGACAAACAAGGGGAAATGACCAGTGGGATCTGACAGGAAGTGTCTCACTGTAGTCAGCTGATTATTAGGATAAACTTATAAGGGAGAATATTCTAATTTTTAGTGCTTGCTCAGCCTTGAGAGCAAGCAGAGCTCAGGAGTCTGAAAGAAGGAGAGAAGTGTGACTCAAGTTTGGTCAAGAAAAAGCAGAGGGTAAGAAATGAGCAATTGTAAACACTTGCTTAGTTCCCCTGTTGTTAAGACAGGTAAAGTCTACCCTTAAACACTATTCTGGGTGGAATAAGAGTCATTGCAAATTTGAGGTTTGTGCAAGTAGTTTTCAGCAGTGGATTAGCCTTCAAGTTCTTGTTGACCTTAAAGAACTAGCTTTGTTATCTTTTGAGTGTGCTTTTAGACTGACAGCTGTTGGAGAGTCTTAGAGACCAGACATTTAATGAGAAGTATACCTTAGAATATAATAAAATAATAATTATTAAAGGTTGACTAAAGGAGTTAAACCACGATTTGAGGTTTAAATGAGTCAATCGAGAAGATTCCTGGACACTGGACTTGAAGAATCCTTACATGGTAGAATAAAGACAGAAGTGGTGATCTGATAGATTTATTGTTCTGAAATCTGAAGACTTTTGGTGGTGGTATACACATTAGAGAGTTTTCTGAGAACATATGAACAGCAGTCACTTTACACTACTGTACCAGTGCCCCCTCTGGAAATCAACATCATGTCCAATGTCACATAACACTAGAGAACTGCTCACTGCAAGTTTTGTAGTCCTTTGGCAGTGATGATGATTTTGGCATGATGGTCCACAGTCCTGGTCATTTTCTGGAGCAGAGCATAGAAATTGTGGGAGTTCTAGAGAAAATTTTGAGTGACTTACACATCAGCAGCTTTAGGCACAGAGGTTGCCCAGACATGATCTATTGAATCAGTCAAATATTTTTGGTCTACTTCCAATATTTTAAACTCTTGTTCAAAGTTTCTTGAGAACCTTGTGAGAAATAAAGATCACAACCTCCTTCCTGTGCTAGTATTCTGTACCTGAACTTGTCATACCATGTGTTTCCAGAACTTTTGGGTCATCTAGTATTGAAAAACTTAAATCAGGGTTAATAGAGTAGTTAAGGTGAGAAAAGGGAGGCACTAGATTAAATATATGATAAGGGCTAATAAGATTAGATCAATAAAATGATACAATCCAGTTAACAGGCAGATACCGATAAGTATGGATACCACATAGAAAATATGTTTATTGGAAGCTAGCTAGGATTCTGGAAATAATTGCCCTATGGATTTGCATTTTAGAGTGTATATAAACCCTTTTTTGAAAAGTACCGAGATTGAAGGAAGTCTCTTTGAAGTTTATGGAGAAAGGCAAAAGGGCCGGCCAAGTTTTAAAGGCTGTCCTTAGATTTTCTGATGATGGCCATTCTGAAAGGTGTGAGGTCATACCTCATTGTAGCTTTGATTTGCATTTCTCTAATAATTAGTGATGTTAAGCATCTTTTTATGTGCTTTTAAACCATCTACATGTCTTCTTTGGAGAAATGTGTATTTAGATCTTCTTCCCATTTCTGGATGGGGTTGTTGTTTTTCAGATATTGAGCTGCATGAGCTGCCTGTATATTTTGGAGATTAAGCCTTTGTCAGTTGCTTCATTTGCAAATATTTTCTCCCTTCCTGAGGGTTGTCTTTTCATCTTCTTTATGGTTTCCTTTGCTGTGCAACTAGTTTTCATTTTCCTTAGGTCCCATTTGTTTTTTTATTTTCATTTCTCTAGGAGGTGAGGAAAAAAGGATCTTGCTGTGATGTATATCACACAGTGCTGTGCCTATGTTTTCCTCTAAGAGTTTTATACTGTCTGTCCTTACATTTAATTCTTTAATCCATTTTGAGTTTACTTTTATGTATGGTGTTAGTGAGTGTTCTAATTTCATTTTTTACATGTAGCTGTCCAGTATTCCCAGCGCCATTTATTGAAGAGGATGTCTTCTCTCCATTGTTTATTCTTGCATCTGTTACCAAAGATAAGGTGACCATATGTGGATGGGGTTATCTCTGGGCTTTCTATCCTGTTCCATTGATCTATCTTTCTGTTTTTGTGCCAGTACCATACTCTCTTGGTTAGTTTAGTTTGTAATATATTCTGAAGCCAGGGAGGCTGATTCCTCCAGCTCCAGTTTTCTTTCTCAAGATTGCTTTGGCTATTTGGGGTCTTTGTGTTTCCATAAAAATTGTGAAATTTTTTTTTTGTAGTTCTGTGAAAAATGCCATTGGTAGTTTAATAGGGATTGCATTGAATCTGTAGATTGCTTTGGGTAGTAGAGTCATTTTCACAATGTTCATTCTTCTTATCCAAGAACATGGTATATCTCTCCACATGTTTGTACCATCTTTAATTTGTTTCATCAGTGTCTTATAGATTTCTGTATACAGGTCTTTTGTTTCCTTAGGTAGGTTTATTCCTACGTATTTTATTCTTTTTATTGCAATGGTAAATGGGAGTGTTTCCTTAATTTCTCTTTCAGAGTTTTCATCATTAGTTTATAGGAATGCAAGAGATTTCTGTGCATTAATTTTATATCCTGCTACTTTACCATATTCATTGATTAGGTCTAGTAGTTTTCTGGTACCATCTTTGAAATTCTCTTTGTATAATATCATGCCATATGCAAACACTGACAGTTTTATTCTTTTCTGATTTGGATTCCTTTTATTTTATTTTTATTTTATTTTATTATTATCCCTGATTGCTGTGGCTGAAACTTCCAGAAGTATGTTCAGTAATAGTGGTGAGAGTGGGTAACCTTGTCTTTTTCCTGATCTTAGTAGAAATGGCTTCAGTTTTTCACCATTGAGAAAGATGTTGGCTGTTGGTTTGTCATATATGGCCTTTATTATGTTGAGGTAAGTTTCCTCTTTGTCAACATTCTGGAGAGTTTTTATCATAAATTGGTGTTGAATTTTGTCAAGAGCTTTTGCTGCATCTACTGAGATGATCATATGGTTTTTCCCTTTCAATCTGTTTCTATGGTTTATCATATTAATTGATTTGCATATATTGAAGAATCCTTGCATTCCTGGATAAACCCCACTTGATCATGTTGTATGATGCTTTTTTTTGTGTGTGTGTGGTATGTGGGCCTCTCACCGTTGTGGCCTCTCCCGCCGTGGAGCAACAGGCTCTGGACACGCAGGCCCAGCGGCCATGGTCCACGGGTGCAGCCGCTCTGCGGCATGCGGGATCCTCCAGGACCGGGGCATGAACCTACATCCCCCGCATCAGCAGACGGACTCTCAACCACTGCGCCACCAGGGAAGCCCTGTATGATGCTATAAATATGCTGTTGGATTCTGTTTGCCAGTATTTTGTTGAGAATTTTTGCATCTATGTTCATCAGGGATATTTGCCTGTAGTTTTCTTTCTTTGTCACATCTTTGTCAGGTTTTGGTATCAGGGTGATGGTGGGCTCGTAGAATGAGTTTGAGAGTGTTCCTCGCTCTGCTGTATTTTGGAAGAGTTTGATAAGGTTAGGTGTTAGCTCTTCTCTAAATGTTTGATAGAATTCGCCTGTCAGCCATCTGGCCCTGGGCTTTTTGTGTTGGAAGATTTTTTTTTTTCTTGCGGTACGCGGGCCTCTCACTGTTGTGGCCTCTCCCGTTGTGGAGCACAGGCTCCGGACGCGCAGGCTCAGCAGCCATGGTTCACGGGCCCAGCCACTCCACGGCATGTGGGATCTTCCCAGACCGGGGCATGAACCCGTGTCCTCTGCATCAGCAGGCGGACTCCCAACCACTGTGCCACCAGGGAAGCCCCTGTTGGAAGATTTTTAATCATAGTTTCAATTTCAGTGCTTGTGATTTGTTTGTTTATATTTTCTATTTCTTCCTGGTTCAGTCTCAGAAGGTTGTGCTTTTCTAAGAATTTGTCCATTTCTTCCAGGTTGTCCATTTTATTCGCATACAGTTGCTTATAGTAATCTCTCAAGATCCTTTGTATTTCTGCAGTGTCAGTTGTTACTTCTCCTTTTTCATTTCTAATTCTATTGATTTGAGTCTTCTCCCTTAATTTCTTGATGAGTCTGGCTAGTGGTTTATCAATATTGTTTATCTTCTCAAAGAACCAGCTTTTAGTTTTATTGATCTTATTTATTGTTTCCTTCATTTCTTTTTCATTTATTTTCGATCTGATCCTTATGATTTCTTTCATTCTGCTAACTTTGGGGGATTTTTGTTGTTGTTCTTTTTCTAATGGGTTTAGGTGTAAGATTAGGTTGTTTATTTGAAATGTTTCTTGTTTCTTGAGGTAGGATTGTGTTGCTACACACTTTCCTCTTAGAATGCTTTACTGCATCCCATAGGTTTTGGGTCGCTGTGTTTTCATTGTCATTTGTTTCTACGTATTTTTTTTATTTCCTCTTTGATTTCTGCAGTGATCTCTTGGTTATTTAGTAGTGTATTGTTTAGCCTCCATGTGTTTGCATTTTTCACAGCTTTTTTCCTGTAATTGATATCTAGTCTCATAGTGTTGTGGTCAGAAAAGATACTTGATAAGATTTCAATTCTCTTAAATTTACCAAGGTTTGATTTGTGACCCAAGATATGATCTATCCTGGAGAATGTTCCATGAGCACTTGAGAAGAAAATGTATTTGGTTGTTTTTGGATGGAAAGTCCTATAAATGTCAATTAAGTCCATCTTGTTTAATATGTCATTTAAAGCTTATATTTCATTATTTATTTTCATATTTGTTGATCTGTCCATTGGTGAAAGAGGGGTATTAACATTCCCTACTATGATTTTGTTACTGTCGATTTCCCATTTTATAGCTGTTAGCATTTTCCTTATATATTGAGGTGCTCCTCTGTCAGGTGCATAAATATTTACAATTGTTATATCTTCTTCTTGGATTGATCCCTTGATCATTATGCAGTGTCTTTTTTTGTCTCTTGTAATAGTGTTTGTTTTAACGTGTAATTTGTCTGATAGGAGAATTGCTACTCCAGCTTTGTTTTGATTTCCATTTTCATTGACAATCTTTTTCCATTCCCTCACTTTCAGTCTGTATGTGTCCCTAGGTCTGAAGTGGGTCTCTTGTAGATAGCATATATATGGGTCTTGTTTGTGTATCATTTCAGCCAGTCTATGTCTTTTCTTTGCAGCATTTAATCCTTTTATATTGAAAGTAGTTATCAATACATATGATCCTATTACCATTTTCTTAATTGTTTTGGGATTTTTATTGTGAGTCTTTTCCTTTTCTTGTGTTTCCTGCCTAGGAAACTCCAGTGAAACAGTTTCCTGGTGTGGAGAAACGTTTCCTCCTTCACAGCTCCCTCCCAGACGTGAGGTCCCATCCTTATTCTTTTGTCTCTGTTTTTTTTCTTTTGCCCTACCCAGGTATGTGGGGAGTTGCTTGCCTTTTGGGAAGTCTGAGGTCTTCTGCCAGCATTCAGTAGGTGTTCTATAGGAGCTGTTCCTCATGTAGATGTATTTTTGATGTATTTGTGGGGAGGAAGGTGATCTCCACGTCTTACTCCTCTGCCAGCTTGAAGCTATATTCTCTGGATGTCATTTTAAACTCTGAAATTTGTGGTAATTTGATATACAGCAATAGGAAATTCACATAATCATGAAATCAATTTAGTGAGTCATGCCTAGCATGTCTTTTAAATAGAATAGAATAGAGTAGAGTAATATAGAATAGAATAGAATAGAATAGAATATCATAAACATTTAAGAGTGGCTGGGTTTTGGAAAAGTTAAATATTGTTTCATAAAACTGTTGTTTGTGTGAGTATGCTTTGGGTTTCTATGGAAATTTAGTTTTTACTTGAAAACAGCAGCAGTATATATCGCATCTCCATGGATAGTACCTGGGGCTTAAGTGGTTTCAGGCTGTAGAGAGTTAATAATCATATCACATATCAGAGAGTCAGAGAGCCTGGGATTGCACTCTTGTTCTGTCACCAAATAATTATATGAACTCAAGTCTTATCCTTTGATGTCTCCTTGCCTCACTTTATTCACTGTTAATTCGGAATTAATATTTAATTAATATTTGTTTTATCTACCTGAAACAATTATCATTAGGTAAAAGTTTGTGTTCATTAAGTTCATTAAATGCTCTTTAGTTTTAAATAAATAGAAGTTGCCAGTCCATACATTTGTATATATAGATAGATTTGTACTGAGGTGTATGTATTTGTACTACATATTTTGGTACAAATATTTGGAAAAAATTTTATCTGAATATTTGTCTTATTGTAACCTAAACCTGAATATTTGTCTTATTGTAACCCCAACCTGATCATAAATATTCATCTAATCCTGATTCTAATGTAGTCTGCCCTTTTATTTAGATTAAAATGTTGCTATTTTTCATTCTAAATTAGGGTTTTGCAAAGTTTATGGAGTCTAAAATTGGATATAAGAATTCCTTAGTTTTAGGTTTCCCTTTACATCTGTGTACTACCTCACAATATTCAAAGACTTTTATATACATCCAAACCTTATTGACTCTGCAAAATCAGGTTTCATTACCTGGTTTTGCACATGGGGGAATTGAGGCTTAGAAAGGTGAAGTGATTTGTTCAAGGTCCCATTATGAGTGAGAAGCAGAACTGGGATTTGAATCCATGTCAATAGGTACCCAAGGCTTGGTTATAAGAGTGTGATAAAAAAAAAAGTTTGAGAGCTTTAGGTCCAGGCACTAGTGCTATCTCAACTAAGCAAAAAATGTTTCCAAAAATAAATATACTAATGAATTGAAAATATGAACACTTTAAATAAAATCACTTTTGAAGGAGCTTCAAGATGGTGGAAGAGTAAGACGGGGAGATCACCTTCCTCTCCACAAATACATCTAAAATACATCTACATGTGGAACAACTCCTACAGAACACCTACTGAATGCTGACAGAAGACCTCAGACTTCCCCAAAGGCAAGAAACTCCCCATGTACCTGGGTAGGGCAAAAGTAAAAAGAAAAAACAAAGACAAAAGAATAGGGATGGGACCTTCACTACAGGGAGGGAGCTGTGAAGGAGGAAAGGTTTCCACACACTAGGAAGACCCTTCACTGGCGGAGACTGTGGGTGGCGGGGAGAAAGCTTCAGAGCCACAGAGGAGAGCACAGCAACAGTGCTGTGGAGGGCAAAGTGGAGAGATTCCCGCACAGAATATCAGTGCCAACCAGCACTCACTAGCCCGAGAGGCTTGTCTGCTCACCCGCCGGGGTGGGGGTGGGGCTGGGAGCTGAGGTTTCAGCTTTGGTTGGATCCCAGGGAGAGGACTGATGTTGGCTGCCTGAACACAGCCTGAAGGGGGCTAGTGCATGACAGCTGGCCAGGAGAGAGTCCAAGAAAAAGTCTGGAGCTGCCGAAGAGGCAAGAGAATTTTTCTTGCCTCTTTGTTTCCTGGTGCGTGAGGAGGAGGGACTAAGAGTGCCGCTTAAAGGAGCTTCAGAGATGCGCGCAAGCTGCGGCTATCAGCGCAGACACTAGAGACGGGCATGAGACGCTAAGGTTGCTGCTGCAGCCACCAAGGAGCCTGTGTGCAAGCAAAGGTCACCATCCACACCTCCCCTCCTGGGAGCCTATGCAGGGCACCACTGCCAGTGTCTTGTGGTCCAGAGACAAATTCCCTGGGAGAACACAGTGCGCCTAACACTGGTGCAATGTCATGTTGGCCTCTGCCACCGCAGGCACGCACCGCATCCATACGCCTCCCTCCCACAGGCCTGAGTGAGCCAGAGCCCGCGACTCACCTGCTCCTTTAACCCCATACTGTCTGAGTGAAGAACAGACGCCCTCAAACGACCTACACGCAAAGGTGGGTGAAAATCCAAAGCTGAACCCCAGGAGCTGTGCAAACAAAGAAGAGAAAGGAAAATCTCTCCCAGCAGCCTCAGGAGCAGAGGATTAAATCTCCACAATCAACTTGATGTACCCTGAATCTGTGGAATACCTGAATACACAACGAATCATCCACAATTGAGGAGGCGGACTTTGGGAGCAATGACAAATATATTTTTTTTCCCTTTATAACTTTTTGTGAGTGTGTATGTGTATGCTTCTGTGTGTAATTTTGTCTGTATAGCTTTGTTTTACCATTTGTCCTAGGGTTCTGTCTGTCTGTCTTTTTTTTGCTCAAAAATATTTTTAAAAAATATTTTCTTTATTTTAATAACATTATATTATTTTTTTACTTTATTATATTTTATTTTATCTTCTTCTTCCTTTCCTTCTTTTTATTCTCCATTTTATTCTGATCCCTGGGGATGACAGGTTCTTGGTGCTCCAGCTGTACTTGGTGCTTCAGAGCTGTGCCTCTGAGGTGGGAGAGCCAAGTTCAGGACACTGGTCCACAAGAGACCTCCCAGCTCCACATAACATCAAATGAAGATTATCTCCCAGAGATCTCAATCTCAATGCCAAGACCCAGCTCCACTCAATGACCAGCAAGCTACAGTGCTGGACACCATATGCCAAACAACAAGCAAGACACGAACTCAACCCTAATCATTAGCAGAGAGGCTGCCAAAAATCATAATAAGGCCATAGACACCCAAAAACACACCAACAGATGTGGACCTGCCCACCAGAAAGACAAGATTCAGACTCATCCACCAGAAAACAGGCCATAGTCCCCTCCACCAGGAAGCCTGCACAATCCACTGAACCAACCTTAGCCACTGAGGACAGACACCAAAAACAATGGGAACTACAAACTTGCAGCCTGTGAAAAGGAGACCCAAACACAGTAAGTTAAGCAAAATGAGAAGACAGAGAAACACACAACAGATGAAGGAGCAAGGCAAAAAAACCACTGGACATAACAAATGAAGAGGAAATAGGCAGTCTACCTGAAAAAGAATTCAGAATAATGATAGTAAAGATGATCGAAAATCTTGGAAATGGAATGGAGAAAATACAGGAAACGTTTCACAAGGACCTAGAAGAACTAAACAGCAAACAAACAGTGATGAACAATACAATAAATGAAATTTAAAATTCTCTAGAAGGGATCAATACCAGAATAACAAAGGCAAAAGAACGGATAAGTGACCTGGAAGATAAAATAGTGGAAATAAGTACTGCAGAGCAAAATAAAGAAAAGAGAATGAAAAGAATTGAGGACAGTCTCAGAGATCTCTGACACATTAAACAAACAAACATTTGAAATATAGGAGTCCAAAGAAGAAGAGAAAGAGACTGAGAAAATATTTCAAGACATTACAGATGAAAACATCCTTAATATGGGACAGGAAACAGTTAAGTCCAGGAAGCACAAAGAGTCCCATACAGGATAAATCCAAAGAGAAACATGGCAAGACACATATTAATCAAACAATCAAAAATTAAATACAAAAAAAATTATTCAAAGCAGCAAGGGAAAATAACAAATAACACACAAGGGAAACCCCATAAGATTAACAGCTGAACTTTCAGGAGAAACTCTCCAAGGCAGCAGGGAGTGGCAGGACATATTTAAAGTGATGAAGGAGAAAAAACTACAACCAAGATTACTCTACACAGCAAGGATCTCATTCAGATTTGACAGAGAAATTAAAACCTTTACAGACAAGCAAAAGCAAAGAGAATTCAGCACCACCAAACCAGCTTTACAACAAATGCTAAAGGAACTTCTCTAGGCAGGAAACGCAAGAGAAGGAAAAGACCTACAAAAACAAAGTGAAAACAGTTAAGAAAATGGTAATAGGAATATAAATAATGATAATTACCTTAAATGTAAACATATTAAATGCTCCAACTAAAGAAACAGACTGGCTGAATGGATACAAAAACAAGACCCATATATATGCTGTCTACAAGAGACCCAGTTCAGACCTAGGGACACATACAGACTTACAGTGAGGGGATGGAAAAAGATATTCCATGCAAATGAAAATCAAAAGAAAGCTGGAGTAGCAATTCTCATATCAGAAACAATAGGGTTTAAAACAAAGACTATTACAAGAGACAAAGAAGAACACTACATAATGATCAAAGGATCAATCCAAGAAGAAGATATAAAAATTGTAAATATTTATGCATCCAACATAGGAGCACCTCAATACATAAGGCAAATACTAACAGCCATAAAAGGGGAAATCAACAGTAACAAAATCACAGTAGGGGACTTTAATAGCCAACTTTCACCAGTGGACAGATGATGCAAAATGAAAATCAATAAGGAAAAACAAGCTTTAAATGATACATTAAACAAGATAGAATTAATTGATATTTATAGGACATTCCATCCCAAAACAACAGAATACACATTCTTCTCAAGTGCTCATGGAACATTCTCCAGGATAGATCATATCTTGGGTCACAAATAAAGCCTTGGTAAATTTAAGAAAACTGCAATCATATCAAGTAACTTTTCTGACCGCAACGCTATGACTCTAGGTATCAATTACAGGAAAAAAAATGTGAAAAATGCAAACACATAGATGCTAAACAATACACTACTAAATAACCCAAATATCAGTAAAGAAGTTGAAGAGGAAATCAATAAATACCTAGAAACAAATGACAATGAAAACACAACGACCCAAAACCTACGAGATGCAGCAAAAGCAGTTCTAACAGGGAAGTTTATAGCAATACAATCCTACCTTAAGAAACAGGAAACATCTCAAATAAACAACCTAACCTTACTCCTAAAGCAAATAGAGAAAGAAGAACAAGAAACCCCAAAGGTAGCAGAAGTAAAGAAATCATAAAGATCAGATCAAAATAAATGAAAAAGAAATGAAGGAAATGATAGCAAAGATCAATAAAAGCAAAAGCTGGTTGTTTGAGAAGATAAACAAAATTGATAAACTGTTTACTAGACTCATCAACAAAAAAAAAGGGAAAAGACTCAAACCAATAGAATTAGAATTTAAAAAGAAGTAACAACTGACACTGCAGAAATACAAAGAATCGTGAGAGATTGCTACAAGAAATTATATGCCAATAAAAGGGACAACCTGGAAGAAATGGACAAATTCTTAGAGATGCACAACCTTCTGGCACTGAACCAGGAAGAAATAGAAAATATGAACAGACCAATCACAAGCAATGAAATTGAAACTGTGATGAAAAATCTTCCAAAAAACAGAAGCCCAAGACCAGATGGCTGACAGGCAGATTCTGTCAAACATTTAGAGAAGAGTTAACATGTATCCATCTCAAACTCTTCCAAAATATAGCAGAGGAAGGAACACTCCCAAACTCATTCTATGAGGCCACCATCACCCTGATACCAAAACTAGACAAAGATGTCACAAAGAAAGAAAACTACAGGCCAATATCATTGATGAACATAGATGTAAAAATCCTCAACAAAATACTAGCAAACAAATCCAACAGCACGTTAAAAGGATTATACACCATTAAGAAGTTGGGTTTATCCCAGGAATGCAAGGATTCTTCAATATATGCAAATCAATCAATGTGATACAGCATATTAACAAATGGAAGGAGAAAAACCAGATGATCATCTCAAGAAATGCAGAGAAAGATTTCGACAAAATTAAACACCCATTTATGATAAAAACTCTGCAGAAAGTAAGCATAGAGGGATCTTTCCACAACATAATAAAGGATATATATGACAAACTCACAGCCAACATCGTCTTCAATGTTGAAAAACTGAAACCATTTCCACTATGATCAGGAACAAGACAAGGTTGCCCACTCTCACCACTATTATTTAACATAGTTTTGAAAGTTTTAGCCACAGCAATAAGACAAGAAAAAGAAATAAAAGGAATCCTTAATTGGAAAAGAACAAGTAAAGCTATCAGTGTTTGCAGATGACATAATACTATACATAGAGAATCCTAAAGGTGCTACCAGAACACTACTAGAGCTAATCAATGAATGTGGTAAAGTAGCAGGATACAAAATTAATGCACAGAAATCTCTGGCATTCCTATACACTAATGATGAAACATCTGAAAATGAAATTAAGAAAACACTCCCACTTACCATTGCAACAAAAAGAATAAAATACCAGGGAATAAACCTACCTAAGGAGACAAAAGACCTGTATGCAGAAAATTAGAAGACACTGATGAAAGAAATTAAAGGTGATACCAATAGATGGAGAGATATACCATGTTCTTGGATTGGAAGAATCAACATTGTGAAAATGAATCTACTACCCAAAGCAATCTACAGATTCAATGCAATCCCTATCAAAGTACCATTGGCAAACTACCACTAGAACAAAAAATTTCACAATTTGTATGGAAACACAAAAGACCCCGAATAGCAAAGGCAATCTTGAGAAAGAAAAACGGAGCTGGAGTAATCAGGCTCCCTGACTTCAGACTATACTACAAAGCTACAATAATCAAGACAGTATGGTACTGGCCCAAATACAGAAATATAGATCAGTGGAACAGGATAGAAAGCCCAGAGATAAACCCATGCACTTATGGTCACCTTATCTTTGATAAAGGAGGCAAGAATATACAGTGGAGAAAAGACAGCCTCTTCAATAAGTTGTACTGGGAAAACTGGACAGCTACATGTAAAAGAATGAAATTAGAACACTTTCTAACACCATACACAAAAAAAAATTCAAAATGGATTAAAGACCTAAATGTAAGGCCAGACACTATCAAACTTTTAGAAGAAAACATAGGCAGAACACTCTATGACATAAATCACAGCAAGATCCTTTTTGACCCACCTCCTAGAGAAATGGAAATAAAAACAAAAATAAACAAATGGGAAGTAATGAAACTTAAAAGCTTTTCAAAGCAAAGGAAACCGTAAACAAGACGAAAAGACAACCCTCAGAATGTGAGCAAATATTTGCAAATGAAGCAACTGACAAAGATTAATCTCCAAAATATACAAGCAGCTCATGCAGCTCAATATCAAAAGAACAAACAACCCAATCCAAAAATGGGCAGAAGACCTAAATAGACATTTCTCCAAAGAAGATATACAGACTGCCAACAAACACATGAAAGAAGGCTCAACATCATTAATCATTAGAGAAATGCAAATCAAAACTACTATGAGATATCATCTCACACTGCTCAGAATGGTCATCATCAAAAAATCTATGAAAAATAAATGCTGGAGAGGGAGTGGAGAAAAGGGAACCCTCTTCCACTGTTGCTGGGAATGTAAATTGATACAGCCACTATGGAGAACCGTATGGAGGATCCTTAAAAATCTAAAAATAAAACTGCCATATGACCCATCAATCTCACTACTGGGCATATACCCTGAGAAAACCATAATTCAAAAAGAGTAATGTACCAAAATGTTCATTGCAGCTCTATGTACAATAGCCAGAACATGGAAGCAACCTAAATGTCCAACAACAGATAAATGAATAAAGCAGATGTGGCACATATATACCATGGAATATTACTCAGCCATAAATGGAAATGAAATGTTATTTGTAGTGAGGTGGATGGACCTAGAGTCTGTCATACAGAGTGAAGAAAGTCAGGAAGAGAAAAACAAATACCATTCTTACACATATACATGCAATCCAATAAAAAATGGTCACGAAGAACCTAGGGGGAAGATGGGAATAAAGACACAGACCTACTAGAGAATGGAGTTGATGATATGGGGAGGGGGAAAGGTAAGCTGGGACAAAATGAGAGAGTGGCATGGATATATATGCACTACCAAACGTAAAATAGATAGCTAGTGGGAAGCAGCCGCATAGCACATAGAGATCAGTTTGGTGCTTTGTGACCACCTGGAAGGGTGGGATAGGGAGGGTGGGAGTGAGGGAGACGCAAGAGGGAACAGATATGGGGACATATGTATATGTATAGCTGATTCACTTTGTTATAAAGCAGAAACTAACACACCATTGTAAATCAATTATACTCCAATAAAGATGTTAAAAAATCAGTTTCTAACCTATTTATATTTTCCTTTAAACTGTAATTACTGCTGTCAAGGAAATGTCTTCTTTGTTGAATTTCTTTATTTACATAGGAATTAACCTTCCTTTTGGAACTCTTTTGAAACTTTGGTTTGAAACACACAGTATTCTCTGTATGGACAAAAAACTGCTGCCTGCCATTTCAGTAAGTATAAAATGTTGCTTGACATTCCCTTAAACAAAAGATGTTTTGACCATCACGCCATCAGCCACTGATCCACCCCTGACAGTGCACTCTGAGGGAAGTTCAGGATGGAGAAAAGGAGGATACTGGCCCTAGATAGTTAAGATGCATACGAGAGGAATAATTTCAATAAGCCCAGACTCTTGCATCTTACCATACATGGAAAGGCACTAAAATCATTAACTTGAGAAGTCTGTCTTTCTTGATCAGCAATAATCTTTTGATGTTTTACTACATTTTTTTTCAGCAAAAATTCCTATATTACTTGACTCCTCACTTACCTCTTTGGTATAGTTTCTCAGAAGTATCTGAGAGGATCTATAGTGGGCTAGAGTTTTCAGGAGGCCATTGAATAAAACATAAATCTCAACTTTTAGGTAGTGCTTTTATTCAGTCAGCAGTTTTGGTGACCACAAAGGGATCCAGAGCATACTTCTCTCCTTCACCTGAACTCCATGAAGAATCAGAGCTTTGGTACCAGGAGAGGGCCCCTTGTGCCTGGTCACCTCCTTGGAGAGTCCAAATGAATTTGGCTGAGTCTCTCCTTGATCTTGGATCTCCCATTATTGGCTGTTGATCCTAAGTTTTATTCAGTGGTGTTAAACTCCTCACTGGAGGAGTAGGTGTTCCTTGAAA
Organism: Tursiops truncatus; assembly: GCF_011762595.2. Classification (NCBI taxonomy): domain Eukaryota; kingdom Metazoa; phylum Chordata; class Mammalia; order Artiodactyla; family Delphinidae; genus Tursiops; species Tursiops truncatus. Next base: position 69,929,586 of record NC_047055.1, on the reverse strand, counting down.
GTTAGTTTCAAGAAGAGGTACCTGAGTACCACTGAATGAGTTCCCTCGGTTGAAAGATGCTGGGAAGATTTTGCTCAGTTGAAAGACACGGAGTTGGTTATCCTCAGTTGAGAGGCACTCGGAAGATTTTATTATGTGCATAAAGAATGTATACTTATATGTACTTGCTTAATTGATAATTAAAGGAAATCTCACTTAAAATAGCCTAATTGGAGTTCTTTTGACATACAAAAATTACTTCGTTTTTTGCATGAGCAGCTAGAAAAATCCAGCTTGATAAAATGTCTTCAGAATTCTGACCCTAAAGGAACAAAAGCCCTTCTAGGGGGAATTTGCATTTCTCTCCCTGTGTCATTGACATGTAGATGTTCTAACTGATCTTCTTAGGCATTTTTTCCCTTTTGTTTGAGAGCTTGGCCTCTGCCATCCAGAAGGTACATATCCTGTGTATTTGGCAGCCAGTCAAATAGACTGGGATTCTGAGCAGTCTTTTTCTTGTCTGTGCCAACTCTCAGGGTCCTTTGCCATCTTAACCTTCGTGTATCTGCCTGTACAATGAGGCCCTTTACTTTCTTAGACTCTTTTGGGGAGTAAACTTTCTAGATCTTGTGAAGGCTATATCCTTTGCGCTGTCTTGTGGGGATGCCTCTTGAGTATTATTGGTCTGAGTTGTCAGTGGTCAGACGATGGATCCTTTAAATTGGAGAAACTTCTAAACTGGTAAATTTTTAGAGAGTTCTCATTATGAACAGCTGTTTTATTGGTACCTATTTTAAAAAGGAAAAAACAAATTAGAAGGTGAGTAAAAAAAGCATATAACAGCTAACCTAAGAACTACCTTAGGTTAAAACAAATAACAACAAGAAAAAAATGGTTTGGGAAGCCTTATTTGCGGTCTTGGCTTCACCTCTATGGGTCTTATAGATGCTAATAAAAACATTGGTTAGTTGCAGCTCATGCAGCTCAATATCAAAAAAACAAATAGCCCAATAAAAAAATGGGGGGAAGATCTAAATAGACATTTCTCCAAAGAAGACATACACATGGCCAAAAAGCACATGAAAGGATGCCCAACATCACTAATTATTAGAGAAATGCAAATCAAAATTACAATGAAGTATCACTTCACACCAGTCAGAATGGCTATCACCAAAAAACTCTACAAACAATAAATGCTGGAGAGGGTGTGGAGAAAAGGGAACCCTTTTGTACTGTTGGTAGGAATGTAAATTGGGACAGCCACTATGGAGAACAGTGTGGAGGTTCCTTAAAAAACTAAAAATAGAACTACCTTATGACCCAGCAATCCCACTTCTGGGCATATTCCTGGAGGAAACCATAATTCAAAAAAGATACATGCACCCCAATGTTCATTGCAGCACTATTTATAATATCCAGGGCAAGGAAGCAACCTAAATGTCCATCAACAAAGGAATGAATAAAGAAGATGTGGTGTGGTACATATATACAATGGAACATTACTCAGCAATAAAGAAGAACAAAATAATGCCATTTGCAGCAACATGGATGGACCTAGAGATTGTCGTACTGAGGGAAGTAAGTCAGACACAGAAAAACAAATATCGTATGATATCACTTATAGGTAGAAACAAAAAAAACGGGAGGTACAAATGAACTTATTTATAAAACAGAAGTAGAGTCACGGATGTAGAAAACAATCTTCTAGTTACTAGGGGATAAGTGGGGGAGGGATAAATTGTGAGACTGAGACTGACTTATACACATTACTATATATAAAATAGATCACTAACTGTAACCTGCTCTATAGCACAGGGAACTCTATTCGATACTCTGTAATGGCCTATATGGGAAAAGAATCTAAATAAAAGAGTGGATATATGTATATGTATAACTGATTCACTTTGCCGTACACCTGAAACTAACAACAACATTTTAAATCAATAAAAATTTTTAAAAATTGGTTAACTAATGTTAGTTAGATTGATTAACAGAAAAAAATGTTGAGGGAAAGACTAGAGACTTCTTCCCAACAAGATGGAAATATTTTAATTGAAATATAGTTGATTTACAATATTGTGTTAGTTTCAGGTATACAGCAAAGTGATTCATTTATATATATATGTATATATCTGTAATCTTTTTTCCATTCTTTTCCATTATAGTTTACTATAAGATATTGAATATAGGTTCCTGTTCTATGCAGTAAAACCTCATTGTTTATCCATTTTATATATGATAGTATGTATCTGTTAATCCCATTCCCAATTTATCCCTCCCCCCCTTCCCCATTGGTAACCATGCTTGTTTTCTGTGTCTGTGAGTTTGTTTTGTGTCTGTGAGTTTGTTTCTGTTTGGCAAATAAGTTCATTTTTACTATTTTTTAGATTCTACATATAAGTGATATTATATGATATTTGTCCTTGTCTGACTTACTTCACTTAATATGATAATTTCTAGGTCCATCCATGTGGCTGCAAATGGCATTATTTCATTCTTTTTTTTATGGCTGCATAAGAAGGAAATGCTAAAGGGACTCTCTCAACTGGATAGAAATCTTTAGATAGTATTAAGAAATTGGATAAATAAAACCGATGTTAATGGGATTAAAGCAAAAGGTTTTGATACAACATTACCTAAGGTTAGATGGGCCAAATGGACACACTATTGGTTCCCAAGGTTAAAAGGCCCCGAATAAGTCCACTCTATCTACCCCAGTTTAATACATATATTTAAAAGGGTGGAAGAAAATTACACTGAGATACCTGACTAACAATTGCTTGGGGCAACAGGCCAATTAATCAAGTTAAAGATTGACAAAAGGGCCAGAGTCCCTTGGCTCAACCCCTCACTGGGGACTCCAAAGCTTTTGTATAAACATAGATAAAATGTCTGGGGGGTGGGTAAAAAGGACTTCTAGGACTTCTTATGAGACCAAAGCTTGTTGATGGGTTCTTAATGGAAACTAAAGTTAAAGCTATAAAAGTTGATAGGATTGAGATGAAAGATTATATAAATTCGTATATTGAAATGGGCTTTGTATAAGATGGTTACATCTCTTTTGCCAGTTATATTGTGGGATAGACATTATGTCTCACTGGGGAATGCTTCCCCTGCCTGTTATTATAAGACAGGGCATATAAATCTGTCCCTTAGAAAATATTAATTAAACATACTAAAAGAAGCCAACAGGGTTACTTGAGCCCACACAATATGAAATAAAAACTGAGTTAACATCCAGGGGCTAATAAAAATATTAATAGAGATTTTTGCGCTGGGTATAACCTGTGCACTCAGAAGAGGGACTTTGTTGAATGCCTTGTGTAAACTTTTGAAAACATGGTAAATTGAACCCTAAAGTTCCCGAACATAAAACACTTGATTTCCAGTTTTGTTGGAAATCTCATTGATATAAAAAAAGCAAATTAAGGAAAATTCAGTTGGGCAAATCAACCTTTTAACATCATTTAGGTGGCAGACCAGGTCATTGGGGAATTCAAAGGAAATGTCTGTGTCTTAAAAATCTCTACAAACCAGAAATGTAACTAACAGCCGATAATGACCTGAAACTGTGCCTAATTAGCCCAATCATGTAAAACCTGAAATCAAAATGGGGAGGGGGGAATAAAGAAATAAAGTGGCCTTTTAACACTCAAACCACTGGATAGGCTCCTTCAACCAAAATCTAATTCAAAGCTTCCTTAAGGATTTATCAAGGACAAATACAAATCTTAAAGTCTTTTCCACAAATAGTAAAGCCTTAATCATCTAAGCAAATAAATTTAACTTATTCCAACTGTTATTTATAAACTAGTAAGTTTATATTGTACTACCTGATTCAAAACTAAGTCTTAAAGTGAAGCCATGAGATCTTGAGTTTTGTCTGTTTATATGTCTGTGTGTACACTATACATATAATACGTCTCTACCTCTGGATAATATTATCAAAATTAAATTTATGAAAAAGCTCCATTTATTTGACTGAAAAGCAAGCACTTACAAATTAAATATTTCTAAATATAAAGAAAACTGGCAAGAATGAATTTCAGGTTCACATGATCTAGGAAATATTCAATATTAAATTAATATCTGGTATTAAAACCAGCTTAAGCTTTTTGGTTTAATCAATACAGTCATGTCTCTTATTGTAACTAAGTTTACTGAAGGTCAATAAGTTTATGTTATTTGTGTTGTAGACTGTCAGCAAGGAAAATCAACTTGGTATGATGATATTTTCATAAGTTATGAAATAAAGGTAAGTGAGATAAGAGTTTTCAAGTGAACTCTTCAGGAATAATTATGTTTGGGGTATGTCTATCTAAAATAGTTTCTCAAGATTTTTGGTAACTTGAAACTTTAGAGTTTTGCTAAGTTAAATATAGAATTCATTAAATATCAGTTCATTTAAAATAAGATAAGATACTGGAACATTGACTGCTAGACACGTCTAAGTTTACCTACTTTTGTCTCCTTATGAGAGGGAAACTAAAGATGTTTGGGTTTATTAAACCCATAGTTTGTACCACACCAAGGGAAAAATGTGCTATGAGAAGATTTATGTTTCCAAATGTTGTGGAATAGTCCTATGTTTGCCAATCAGGAAATTCTGATATGACAAAGAGTTCACAATTACTTGCTAGTCAGTTTTCACTGGAGATTAAGGTTTTTAAGAATTCAAATTGTGATTATAGGTATTGGGTTGGCCAAAAAGTTCCTTTGGGTTTTTCTGTAAGATGTTACAGAAAAACCCGAACTAACTTTTTGGCCAACCCAATAATTAAAGCTACTGGGATAATAAGGGAAATATTTAAGTGTGCAAGGAAAGTAGGATGTGTATTTTCATCAAAAGAAGGTATAAAGAATGGAAATGAACTTTGTTAAGGGAAAGGAAAGTGATTTTGTCTTAAAGCTTGTTGTTTCTGGATGGAAAGAAAATAAGGGAAAAACTAATACAGACACAGAAAGTTGTAGAAGGTTTGTAAAAGGGAACCCTGAGAAAAGCTTTGTACAAGGTCAAGCTGGGATTGGATCGAATTTAATTAGGTAAATGATTTTTGTTACTGAGGGTGAACTAGTGCAGGATTGGAGTTTGGTTTTCTCTCTCTGTTACAAGAACAAAGTTTTCTTGGAATGTTAAGCTACTTTTAATAACAGATTGTGAGTTTCTTTGCCTTCTAGATGATCTGTATTTGCCTTAAAAATATTTTGTCACTTTGGTTGAATGAATAAGTATTGGATTGTTTCACAGGGACCCATGATCCTATTTAACCAAGTGTTTTAAAACATTTTTATATCTTTGACAAATTTCCCAAATATCAAATTCTAATTAAGGTTATTTTGACCTCCAACTAACTTTGGGGTGCTTCAAAGGGCCCCTGAAACATCCCAAAGAGAATCATTAAACTAATTAGGTTTATTGGGTATGTTAAATTATGTGGGAAACATTGTCAAATAAATAGTGATAAAACCTTCTTAGGTTATATTGTATGGGTAAATGTCATTAATACAGATATTCCAAAAGTTATACGGAATTCCTAAAAATCTGATATGTCCTGGTATAATGTTATCAGTCATCACTCTAGTTAGTATCTTAAAATGTTGTATGTTACAGAAATAACCAAGTTTCTTGTCAATTGCATTGTAATCAGATCTTTAGCCATGGCACTTTAAGGTTTTACTTTATATACAATCACTATTTTATTCTGATGCTTTTATAAAATGAGTATCTTCAAGAAGATACTCCTGTTAGTCAGGTATCTCAGTGTAATTTTCTTCCACCCTTTTAAAATATATATATATTAAACTGGGGTAGATAGAGTGGACTTGTTCGGGGCTCTTTAACCTTGGGGACCAATAGTGTGTCCATTTGACCCATCCAACCTTAGGTAATGTATCAACCTACAACAAATTGATAAAGTATGCCGTTGTAAATGAAGATGGAACATTTACCTTTTTCTCTTGACCCTCCATAATTTGGCTTCTGCACCTGGCTCCCCTGTGGACTTAATGGCTTATTGTGACTAGATTACAACTAGTTATACTAATCATTGTTTTAGTTTGTTCTCTCTTGTTTTCAAATTATTTATGATTTGTGCCTCTCTCTGCTGTACTATGACTTTATTAATGTTAACAGCTGTATATCCTGTCTATTTTATAAGATTATTATCTCTTGCATTACCCAAAGTGTAACCAGGCCTCCAACAAAATTATTGATGGCTAAACATCTTGAGCCAGTCGATTATACATATAACTCTACATAGAATAATTATAATAGTTCAACTCTAGATATGAGAAGAAGCAACAAGGGAAAACATTTTCTGGATCATAATAGGCTAGTAAAACTGGCAAACCAGAGAAGTTCAGGTTATCAATAGGGCCTAATCCAAAGATTAGCACATAGTGTCTATCAAGAGAAGCCTCACCTGATCCAGGAATAAGCCTTTCTAGTGCTGTGGGACAAATGGGTCAGGAAATGTCTCAAACCTTGGTTGAATTTATGACCAAGAGGAGTTGCTGTGGACAAAGTGTTGCCTGCAATTTCAGTAAACAAAGAATGCTGCGTGCCATTCTGGTAAACAACAAATGTTGCCTGTCATCAGGCCATCAGCCACTGCAGCCATCCTTGAAGGTGTGACCTGAGAGGAATTCAGGATGGTCCTAGACAGTAAAGATGCAAATGAAAGGAATAATTTCAATGACCCCAGACTCTTGCATCTTACTATACATAAACAGGCACTAAAATCATTAACTTGAGATGTCTGTTTTCTGTGATTAGCAGTAGTCTTATGCTCTTCATCTACGTGTTTGTTTTTCAGCAAAAACTATATATCCTGGCTCCTCCTGTAACTCCTTTGACCAACTTCTCAGAAATATATGAGCAGCTGTATCCTGGGCTATAGTCCTGAGTAAGTCCTGAATAAAACATAACTCTCAACTTCTAGGTTGAGATTTTTTTTAAGTTGACCTCTGAAGTTGTTTCATGTCTGTCTTACAATTAATGACTGTGTTTGGTTTCTACCTTGCTTTATTTTTAGGGGCTTTCATCTATAGATGGCATGGAATGTTTTCAGGGAAACTATGTGCTGTATACTAACAGGGAAACATTTCCATCACAAAGAAACGTGTGACCTATGCACATATTCCAACCATTCTATATTAAATTGCTGTTTTTCTCCTAACCTCAGAAGTAAATTTAAAACCACAAGCCAAGGGTTTCCGGGAAGATGGCGGAAGAGTAAGAGGCGGAGATCACCTTCCTCCTCACAGATACACCAGAAATACATCTACACGTGGAACAACTCCTACAGAACACCTACTGAACGCTGGCAGAAGACCTCAGACCTCCCAAAAGGCAAGAAATACCACCACCACGTACCTGGGTAGGGCAAAAGAAAACAGAGTAAACAGAGACAAAAGGATAGGGACGGGACTTGCACCAGTGGGAGGGAGCTATGAAGGAGGAAAGGTTTCCACACACTAGGGAGCCCCTTCTCAGGCAGAGACTGCGGGTGGCAGAGGGGGAAAGATTCAGAGCCGCGGAGGATAGCACAGCAACAGGGGTGCGGAGGGCAAAGCGGAGAGATTCCCACACAGGATCAGTGCCGAGCGGCACTCAGCAGCCCGAGAGGCTTGTGTGCTCACCCGCCAGGGTGGGCGGGGCTGAGAGCTGAGGCTCAGGCTTTGGTTGGAGCGCAGGTAGAGGACTGGGGTTGGCGACGTGAACACAGCCTGCAGGGCATTAGTGAGCCACTGCTGGCCAGGAGGGAGTCCTGGGAAAAGTCTGGACCTGCCAAAGAGGCAAGAGACTTTTTCTTCCCTCTTTGTTTCCTGGTGCACAAGGAGAGGGGATTAAGAGCGCTGCTTAAAGAAGCTCCAGAGACAGGAACAAGCTGTGGCTAAAAGGGTGGACCCCAGAGACAGGCATGAGACGCTAAGGCTGCTGCTGCCACTACCAAGAAGTCTGTGTGCGAGCACAGGTCATGATCCACACCCCCCTTACGGAGAGCCTGTGCAGCCCACTACTGACAGGGTCCCAGGAACCAGGGACAACTCCCCCGGGAGAAGGCATGGCACACCTCAGGCTGGTGCAATGTCAGGCTGGCCTCTGCCGCCGCAGGCTCGCCCCGCACTCTGTGCCCCTCCCTCCCCCTGGGCTGAGTGAGCCACAGCCCCCGAATCAGCTACCCCTTTAATCCCATCCTGTCTGAGCAAAGAACAGACCCCCTCCGGCACCCTACACGCAGAGGTGGGGCCAAATCCAAAACTGAGCCCCTGGGAGCTGTAAGAACAAAGAAGAGAAAGGGAAATCTCTCCCAGTAGCCTCAGAAGCAGCGGATTAAAGCTCCACAATCAATTTGATGTACCCTGCATCTGTGGAATACATGAATAGACAACGAATCATCCCAAATTAAGGAGGTGGACTTTGAGAGCAAGATTTATTATTTTATCCCCTTTTCCTTTTTGTGTGAGTGTGTATGTGTATGCTTGTGTGTGAGATTTTGTCTGTATAGCTTTGCTTCCACCATTTGACCGAGGGTTCTATCTGTCCATTTTTTTTAAAAAGTTTTTTAATAATTACTTTTTATTTTAATAACTTTATTTTATTTTACTTTATCTTTGTTCTTTCTTTCCTTCCTTCCCTCCTTTAGACAATGAATCATCCCAAATTAAGAAGGTGGACTTTGAGAGCAAGATTTATGACATTTTCCCCTTTTACTCTTTTTCTGAGTGTGTATGAGTATGCTTCTGTGTGAGATTTTGTCTGTATAGCTTTTCTTCCACCATTTGTCCTAGGGCACTATACATCCATTGTTTTTTCTCTTAATAATTATTTTTTTATTTTAATAATTTTATTATATTTTATCTTACTTTATTTTATTTTACTTTATCTTCTGTCTTTTTTCCTTCCTTCCCTCCTTCCTTCCTTCCTCCATCCCTCCCTCCCTCCTTCCCTCCCTCCTTTCTTTCTTTCTTTCTACTTCTACTAATTCTTTCTATCTACTTTTTCTCCCTTTTATTCTGAGCTGTGTGGAAGAAAGGCTCTTGGGGCTGCAGCCAGGAGTCAGTGCTGTGCCTCTGAGGTGGGAGAGCCAAATTCAGGACACTGGTCCACAAGAGACCTCCCAGCTCCATATAATATCAAATGGCAAAAATATCCCAGAGATCTCGATCTCAACAAGAGCACCCAGCTTCACTCAACGACCAGCAAGTTACAGTAATGAACATCCTATGCCAAACAACTAGCAAGACAGGAACACAACCCCACCCATTAGCAGAGAGGCTGCCTAAAACCATAATAAGTCCACAGACACCACAAAACACACCACCAGACGTGGACCAGTCCACCATAAAGACAAGATCCAGCCTCATCCACCAGGACACAGGCACTAGTCCCAACCACCAGGAAGCCTACACAACCCACTGAACCAACCTTAGCCACTGGGGACAGACACCAAACACAATGGGAACTATGAACCTGCAGCCTGCAAAAAGGAGACCCCAAACACAGTAAGATAAGCAAAATGAAAAGACAGAAAAACACACAGCAGTAGAAGGAGCAAGATAAAAACCCACCAGACCTAAAAAAAGAAGAGAAAATAGGCAGTCTACCTGAAGAAGAATTCAGAATAATGATAGTAAAGATGACACAAAATCTTGGAAATAGAACAGACAAAATGCAAGAAACATTTAACAAGGACCTACAAGAACTAAAGATGAAACAAACAATGATGAACAACACAATAAATGAAACGAAAAATACTCTACATGGGATCACTAGCAGAATAACTGAGGCAGAAGAATGGATAAGTGACATGGAAGATAAACTAGTGGAAATAACTACTGCAGAGCAGAATAAAGAAAAAAGAATGAAAAGAACTGAGGACAGTCTCAGAGACCTCTGGGACAATATTAAACACACCAACAATCGAATTATAGGGATTCCAGAAGAAGAAGAAGAAAAGAAAGGGACTGATAAAATATTTGAAGAGATTATATTTGCAAACTTCCCTAATATGGGAAAGAAAATAATCAAGTCCAGGAAGCACAGAGAGTCCCATACAGGGGATTCCAAGGAGAAATACGCCAAGACACATATTAATCAAACTGTCAAAAATTAAATACAAAGAAAACATATTAAAAGCAGCAAGGGAAAAACAACAAATAACACACAAGGGAATCCCCATAAGGTTAACAGCTGATCTTTCAGCAGAAACTCTGCAAGCCAGAAGGGACTGGCAGGACATATTGAAAGTGATGAAGGAGAAAAATCTGCAACCAAGATTACTCTACCCAGCAAGGATCTCATTCAGATTTAATGGAGAAATTAAAACCTTTACAGACAAGCAAAAGCTGAGAGAGTTCAGCACTACAAAACCAGCTCTACAACAACTGCTAAAGGAACTTCACTAGGCAAGAAACACAAGAGAAGGAAAAGACCTACAATAACGAACCCAAAATAATTAAGAAAATGGGAATAGGAACATACATATGGATAATTACCTTAAATGTAAATGGACTAAATGCTCCCACCAAAAGACACAGGTTGGTTGAATGGATACAAAAACAAGACCCATATATTTGCTGTCTACAAGAGACTCACTTCAGACTTAGGGACACATACAGACTGAAAGTAAGGGTATGGAAAAAGATATTTCATGCAAAGGAAACGAAAAGAAAGCTGGAGTAGCAATTTTCATATCTGACAAAATAGACTTTAAAATAAAGACTATTAGAAGAGACAAAGAAGGACACTACATAATGATCAAGGGATCAATCCAAGAAGAAGATATAACAATTATAAATAGTTATGCACCCAACATAGAAGCAACTCAATACATAAGGCAAATACTAACAGCCATAAAAGGGGAAATCAACAGTAACACATTCATAGTACGGGACTTTAATACCCCATTTTCACCAAAGGAGAGATCATCCAAAATGAAAATAAATAAGGAAACACAAGCTTTAAGTGATACATTAAACAAGATGGACTTGATATTTATAGGACATTCCAACCAAAAACAACAGAATACACATTTTTCTCTAGTGCTCATGGAACATTCTCCAGGATAGATCATATCTTGTGTCACACATCAAGCCTTGGTAAATTTAAGAAAGTTGAAATTGGAAAAATTGTTGATTGGAAGAATCAACAATGTGAAAATTGTTGTACTACCGAAAGCTAAGTACAGATTCAATGCAATCCCTATCAAACTACCACTGGCATTTTTCACAGAAGAAGAAAAAATTTCACAATTTGTATGTAAACACATAAGACCCCGAATAGCCAAGGCAATCTTGAGAACGAAAAACGGAGCTAGAGGAATCAGGCTCCCTGACTTCAGACTATACCACAAAGCTACATTAATCAAGACAGTATGGTACTGGCACAAAAACAGAGAGATAGATCAATGGAACAGGATAGAAAGCTCAGAGATAAACCCACGCACATATGGTCACCTTATCTTTAATAAAGGGGGCAGGAATATAAACTGGAGAAAGGACAGCCTCTTCAATAAGTGGTGCTGGGAGAACTGGACAGGTACATGTAAAAGTATGACATTCGATCACTCCCTAACACCATACACAAAAATAAGCTCAAAATGGATTAAAGACCTAAATGTAAGGCCAGACACTATAAAACTCTTAGAGGAAGACATAGGCAGAACACTCTATGACATAAATCACAGCAAGACCCTTTTTGACCCACCTCCTAGAGAAATGGAAATAAAAACAAACATAAACAGATCAGACCTAATGAAACTTCAAAGCTTTTGCACAGCAAAGGAAACCAAAAACAAGACCAAAAAACAGCCCTAAGAATGGGAGAAAATATTTGCAAATGAAGCAACTGACAAAGGATTAATTTCCAAAATTTACAAGCAGCTCATGCAGCTCAATAACAAAAAACAAACAGCCACAGCAATCAGAGAAGAAAAGGAAAGAAAAGGAATCCAAATTGGAAAAGAAGAAGTAAGGCTGTCATTGTTCACAGATGACATGATACTATACATAGAGAATCCTAAAGATGCTACCAGAAAACTACTAGAGATAATCAATGAATTTTGTAAAGTAGCAGTGTAGAAAATTAATGCACAATGTCTTCAATGTTGAAAAACTGAAACCATTTCCACTATGATCAGGAACAAGACAAGGTTGCCCACTCTCACCACTATTATTTAACATAGTTTTGAAAGTTTTAGCCACAGCAATAAGACAAGAAAAAGAAATAAAAGGAATCCTTAATTGGAAAAGAACAAGTAAAGCTATCAGTGTTTGCAGATGACATGATACTATACATAGAGAATCCTAAAGGTGCTACCAGAACACTACTAGAGCTAATCAATGAATGTGGTAAAGTAGCAGGATACAAAATTAATGCACAGAAATCTCTGGCATTCCTATACACTAATGATGAAACATCTGAAAATGAAATTAAGAAAACACTCCCACTTACCATTGCAACAAAAAGAATAAAATACCAGGGAATAAACCTACCTAAGGAGACAAAAGACCTGTATGCAGAAAATTAGAAGACACTGATGAAAGAAATTAAAGGTGATACCAATAGATGGAGAGATATACCATGTTCTTGGATTGGAAGAATCAACATTGTGAAAATGACTCTACTACCCAAAGCAATCTACAGATTCAATGCAATCCCTATCAAACTACCACTGGCATTTTTCACAGAACTAGAACAAAAAATTTCACAATTTGTATGGAAACATAAAAGACCCCGCATAGGCAAAGCAACCTTGAGAATGAAAAACGGAGCTGGAGGAATCAGGCTTCCTGACTTCAGACTATACTACAAAGCTACAGTAATCAAGACAGTATGGTACTGGCACAAAAACAGAAAGATAGATCAATGGAACAGGATAGAAAGCCCAGAGATGAACCCATGCACATATTGACACCTTATCTTTGATAAAGGTGGCAGTAATGTACAGTGGAGAAAGGACAGCCTCTTTAATAAGTGGTGCTGGGAAAACTGGACAGGTACATGTAAAAGTATGAGATTAGATCACTCCCTAACACCATACACAAAAATAAGCTCAAAACGGATTAAAGACCTAAATGTAAGGCCAGAAACTATCAAACTCTTAGAGGAAGACATAGGCAGAACACTCTATGACATAAACCACAGCAAGACCCTTTTTGACCCACCTCCTAGAGAAATGGAAATAAAAACAAACATAAACAGATCAGACCTAATGAAACTTCAGAGATTTTACACAGCAAAGAAACCGTAAACAAGACCAAAAGACAACCCTCAAAATGGGAGAAAATATTTGCAAATGAAGCAACTGACAAAGGATTAATCTCCAAAAATTATAAGCAGCTCATGCAGCTCAATAAGAAAAAAACAAACAACCCAATCCAAAAATGGGCAGAAGACCTAAATAGACATTTCTCCAAAGAAGATATTCAGACTGCCAACAAACACATTAAAGAATGCTCAACATCACTAATCATTAGAGAAATGCAAATCAAAACTACAATGAGATATCATCTCACACTAGTCAGAATGGCCATCATCAAAAAATCTAGAAACAGTAAATGCTGGAGAGGGTGTGGAGAAAAGGGAACTCTCTTGCACTGTTGTTGGGAGTGTAAATTGATACAGCCACTGTGGAGAACAGTATGGAGGTTCCTTAAAAAACTACAAATAGAACTACCATATGACCCAGCAATCCCACTACTGGGCATATACCCTGAGAAAACCAAAATTCAAAAGGAGTCATGTACCAATATGTTCATTGCAGCTCTATTTACAATAGCCTGGAGATGGAAACACCTAAGTGTCCAACATCAGATGAATGGATAAAGATGTGGCACATATATACAATGAAATATTACTCATCCATAAAGAGAAACGAAATTGAGCTATTTGTCTTGAGGTGGATAGACCTAGAGTCTGTATACGGAGTGAAGTAAGTCAGAAAGAGAGGGACAAATACCATGTACTAACACATATATGTGGAATTTAAGAAAAAATATGTCATGAAGAACCTAGGGGTAAGACAGGAATAAAGACACAGACCTACTAGAGAATGGACTTGAGGATATGGGGAGGGGGAAGGTTAAGTTGTGACAAAGCGAGAGAGAGGCATGGTCATATATACACTACCAAAAGTAAGGTAGATAGCTAGTGGGAAGCAGCCGCATAGCACAGGGAGATTAGCTCGGTGCTATGTGATCGCCTGGAGGGGTCGGATAGGGAGTGTGGGAGGGAGGGAGACGCAAGAGGGAAGAGATATGGGAATATATGTATATATATAACTGATTCATTTTGTTGTAAAGCAGAAGCTAACTCACCATTGTAAAGCAATTATACTCCAATAAAGATGTTAAAAAAAAAAACCACAAGCCAAGTTCAATTTTATCTCCATATTTTTCCAATAATTTTTATCTAAACACTTTACCAATATGAATTAATAGCAGCAGCAATATACAGAGATACAGTTTAAAAGTCTCTATGTCAATTTACAACGTGATTTTTATTAATAACTAAAGGTACATAATATGCATTTCTTTGGCATTCTATTTCTCTGAAACACAGAAACTTCCAGAAAATTCACTATAAAGCAGATTTCAAATAAATTGTTACATCTAAATTTTTTAAATAAGCTTAAGCTTTCTTCTGTAATTACCTAGGCAACAATTCCTGATTTTAGTTGAGAAATGTAAATTAAAACTACAATGCTATTCCAGTAAACACACTCTAGAATGATTAAATGAAAAAGTCAAACATTACCAGGTCCTGGTCAGGTTGAGGAATAACTAGACCATTCATAACTGCTGGTAGGAATGTAAATTAGTACAAGAACCTTTGGAAACTGTTTGACAGTATTTACTAAAACTAGACATATCAAGCTCCACTTCTTGGTATATAACTCATAGAAATGAATACATATCCTCACCAAAAAAGGTATATTTGAATGCTCATAGCAGCATAATTAATACTTGCCCAAACCTGAAAACATTAATGCCCATAAACAGAATGTAAAAGTAATTATGATATAGGCATACAATAAAATTCTGTACAAGAAAAAAGTGAATTATTTCTACATGCAAACATGGCTGAATCTTACAAACTGTTGAGTAATATTTTACTTATTTTGACTTATTAGTCAAACACAAAAGGAATACACATCATAAAACTTAAAAATAAGCAAAACTAATCTATGGTTTTAATATATTCATACAAAAATTTGTACACAAATGTTCATAGCAACATTATTCATAATAGCCCAAAAGTGCAGACAACCCAAAAATCCATTAACTGATGAATGAATAAACAAAATGTGGTATACCCATACAATGGAACATTATTCAGCCACAAAGAGAATGAAGTACTGATACATGCTATAACACAGACAAACATTGAAAACAGTATTATATTAAGTAAAATAATCCAGACACAATAGGTCACATATTGTATAATTCCATTCAGATGAAATATGCAGAATAGGCAAATGCATAGATACAGAAAGTAAATTAGTAGTTTCTAGGGGGTGGGAGGAATGGGGGATTGCTGCTTAGTGGGTATGGGGTTTCTTTTTGAATAATGAAATATTCTGGAAATGGCCGTCTGTGATGATTCCACAACATTGTGAATGTACTAAAACCCACTGAATGGTACACATTAAAATGGATAAAATAGTGAATGCTATGTTGCATGAATTTTATCTCAATAATAATAAATAATAACAAAGAAACAAACAAAGGCCTGAATTTATGGTTTTAGAAGCCAAGATATTTTTTTGGTTCAGGATAATAGTGCCTGGAAGAGGACATGAAGGAACTTTAGCTTCTGGTAGTATTCTAGTTCTTGATCTGGGTAGTGGTTACATGGATGTACTCACTCTGTGAAAATTCATGTAGCTACATATTCTTATGATCTGTATGTAATATATGTTGTTTCAATTAAAATATAAAAAACAATAAATTTTACAAATAAAATACTTCATAGACCCAGTTATGATTCAATATATGGTAGCTTAAAATTTAAAGCAAGGAATGATTAAAATATATAATGCAGTTTCAAAACAGATAACCTATAGTTTGTTATCTGAATGTTTACTGAATTCAACAATGCATCAATCTTGCAAAGTAAAATCAATAAAAATGAATTATCAACTTTAATGTCATGAATCAAATACTCACATTTAGTTTTAAAATACTTTTTCAACTATTTGGAGTAGAAATAGTTGAAAGCACCAAACACTAAAACGTCAAACATGTAAAATAAACAGCATCTAATTTGACCACATTTTGGCATTTCAATAGGCAAGCCTAAATTTGGAAAACTTTTCTCTTCACTTCTTACTATCCTCATGGAATTTCTGAAAGCCAGATAGTATTAGATAGACAGATGACCAATGTTACAATAACATCTATTTGAAGGTTTTATATTGCTAACTGTAACTGGAAAATACTGGGTGTGTTTTTAAATCGCCATTGTGCTTTTATACAGATGTTGTAGACCAGAGACACTTAGGAAAAGCCAAAACACTTGGCTATAGAGAAAACTTATCTTCTTTTTTTGTTGTTTAAATTTTATTTTCATTTCTGTTTTGGGGAAGAATCCTTAACAATTTTTGCAAGTCCAGGTAACATTTTATCTTTGAGGAATTTTTTGCCCCAAAATAATCTAAGGTGAAGGACAACCAGAATCACTTTGCAAACAAGATCCTATGCAGCAAGTCTTTACAATATTCAGTAGATTTGGTACATAGATTTAGTAGTGAAAAGGACTATCCAATGTCTACTATAGATCCAGAAAACAAACTGGTAGTTGCCAGAGGGGAGGCAGGTGGGGGAACAGGTGAAACGGGTGAAGGGGATTAAGAGGTACAAACTTCCAGCTATAAGTCACGGGGATGTAATGCACAGCATAGTGAATATGGTCAATAATATTGTAACAACTTTGTATGGTGACAGATGATAACTAGACTTATTGTGGTAATCATTTCATAATGTATAAAAGTATCAAATCACTATGCCATACACCTGAAACCGACATTATATTGTTATGTCAAATATAATTCGATAAAAATTAAATATAAAACAAATCAATTTTTTAAGGTCTCATCTAAAGAAAGACTCAGTGCTGTATATGGAGTCTTCTAAAAGCAGACTATAATATGCTGTAAAATGTACAAGATTAATCAGTAAGATTGATAAATACAAAGTCTGATTTAATAACAGAAATGAATCTCTTTTTTCTCAATGAATTTGTCCTTCATTCCTTTCCATAAGCCCTCTCTGTTATTTAGGAAAGTAGTACATCTAGCCTAGGCTTCTCCAATTTTCAAGGTAGTCAAATTACTAAGGTTATAATTGCAAACACTTATTTAACAATGCTCCCAAGTCTTATTGCTTTCTAAGTACATAAACAATGACATACCCATGGGAAAGTGAATCTTCAAAGAAAAAAAATAGAAAAATAAGTTTTACTTAATCAACATTTTGGAAAGTGAGGCAAAAATAATAAATATATGACATTTTTTTCTATTAGTATGTCATGGCCTCTGACGACACTTCTTATTGATATTATTGATAATTAACAAAAAAAATTTAGCTCTAAGAAGCACAGGAACGTAAGGTGACTTTAAGGGGCAAAAATGTTGCATTTATTTAGAAACACCAAGTGCTATGTTTGGCATTAATTAATTAATACCAACATGAATCAGGAGGAAAAAAATATCTGTCCAGAAGCACACATTCTAAAATTGGAACTAGCCTGGAATGAACTGCTGCTCTATTCACTGAGTCATTGCCTGAGGAATTTCCACTTCAGCTCTCTGTTTTGGCTAATTTCCCCACAAACAGATATGTGACCAGCTTCCTTCTTCCACATCCAGTGTAATGTAGTCTCATACTGCAGTTATATCCCTCCATTGTATTGTGTAAACAGGAAAGGGAAGTAGGTCCTGATAAAGATTAATAATTTCTTGGCTTCATTCCAAAGTGAGAATGCCTAGAGTTGAAATACCTTTGTTTTTGCTACCATTTGTAATTGCTTTGCATTGTGGAAATGTAGTGTTGCTTGTCACTAAAGAGAGTTTTATTTTGCTATGGTGGACTTTGTTCCCCTTTCCAAATATGTTAAGCTACTTATATTTTATTCATAATCTTAAATTCTTGTTTGATGACTAATCTGACCCTCACCATATAATTGGTGAATTCTCAGGGTTCACCATGCTAAATTCCAGTTCTCAGTCCTAAATATCACATGAAATTTATATACTCTTCTTTTCAACTAGTGTACCTATATGAAATAGTTACATTCAAATTAAAGTCCTTGTTTTTTATTTCAGAAAATTAAAATTTGCCATTATGTGTAATATAAGGAAAGGAAATTTTATTTATCTTAACACCATTTATTTATATTCTATAGTTTTCTCTTTCAAAATAACATATTTGTTTTATATGATCACTTTCATGTATAACACTACATCCAGGATTCCAATTTAGAATAAATAAAAATAAAGCATAATTTAAAAGTTATTTACCAAAGAATTTTGTTATAATTATTTAAGCTATCACTCAAATTTTTGTTTAAGTTTTAATTTAGGATAGTTTAATCTAACTGCTGTATGCCAGATTAAATTTTAGATTCTTAGAATTTTTGGAAATACTTTTGATAATCTGTGCATTGAATTTTTCCTTATCACGATTTTTAGTCCATATTCTAAGAATGACAGCTAATATTTAATCCTTTATTATTCCAAAATGTAACCATTTAGAACTTGATTATATATTATTTTTCATTGCTTGAGATTTTCTTTCTCTGTCTGGATAATAATGTTTGTGAGCATAACAACAGAAATTGTCAAATATGTGCTCAAAAATGTTTGTTTGAATGAATTGATAAAATATGCTTTTGTTTTAAACCTTATAGTATCTCACACAGAGTAGGCACTCAATAATTACCAGCTTCTTAATAAGCTGATAACAATACGAGATATTCCTAAGGGATTCACACTTTATTAGTGTTAAGAATCATTGTCTGGCTTTGTTTAAAATGATGAATTGTTTTCTGTAGGCCAAGTGTTTTTCAGGTCCATAAATGTCAGCAGAAAATTAGAATGAGATGAAGCCTTCTGTTGACAATGCAGGACAGCAAAATTCACCATCAAACAAAATGTAATTGTTAGATAGTTATTTATGCTACTTATTTACTCTCTCACTCTTTCTTTGGACTCCATTCCTCCTGAGTTATCACCATTAGTGGTAAGAGTAACAAGAAAAAGGAGAAAATATGCTAGGGTATGTAAATAAGAGAGGATGTGATCCCTGTGACTGAGTTCCCACACCACATTAGTTAGTCACAGAGGGGATTATGAGTAAGGAGACCCAAGGATCACATGGAAGTTATTTTTGGACGATTCTAGCCCTATCACTTCCAATCTGAGAAAAATACAGGTAAAATTCAATTTTGCAGTTTATATTGAGGAACTATTGAAATTAATGACTAAGCAGCATCCCCCAAATTCTGGAGAAATGATTTATTATATTACTAAGTACCACATAAAACATCCGTTGAATATCCATAGTAGGGAAGAGAGTAGTAGTAAGAAAGAACTGTCAGACAAAGGTGACATAGCTCATTTTGATGCAGTGTATTCTGGGAGGATATTGTATGAGGTTGAAGAGGCCTGTAAGTACTCAAAGGCAAACAAGAATACAAACATTGAATATAAATCTGAGAATACATGAGGGAGCCAAGGGAGATGAAATGGCACTCACTGTCTAGTGGTGTGTATAATCCACAATATGTATAGTTTATTCAGGGATAACTGATTTATCACTTCCCAATAAATTAAACATGGCCTGAACTAATTATCTTTCAATATATATTCCTGAAAAGACTTCAATACTCAACGTATTGTTCATGTTAAAGAAATGTAATTTTTAGTTTCAACAAAAAAAATCTTTAGAGTCATTTCTGATCTTCCTTTTTCTCATAAATGTTTCATATATTCAGTCAGTCACCAAGTTATATTTGTTTCTCCAATTTAGAGACATCTCCAATCTGTCCTTTTCTGCCACAACCCCAGTCCAAACCTTCATCACAGAACCCTGAAATTATTACAATAGACTCCTAAATGATTTTCCCATCATCTCTCCTCATCAAATTCACATTGTACATGTCTACTATATTAAACTTTCTATATATTCATCATTTGACTTCTCTTCTTAAATATCTTCACTGACTCTTAACCATGTCCAGAATAAAGTCCTATCCACTGTGACTGGTTTTCTTAACTCTTCAGATTGGCTCCATATTGGCAGTCTAAGCCTAACACTTAGCACTTATCAAACAGGCGTCCTGCATTTGAGCTAGGTTGTCTTTCCGTGTTGTGTGGCCAATTCCATTTCAAATTCTTTCCTTGTGCTTTTTTTTTCCTGGCTGGAATTCACCTATTCTCTTATCTATGTAACTAAATCTAACCATCCATTAAAGCATAGTTACTGCCCCTCCTTTCCCTCCAAGCCATTAAGTTAGTGTCTGAAAACATGCTTGCTGATATTGTTTAGATGTGAAATATTTAATTCCTATGTCCTCTCCAAAATTAAGAAGTAGCTCACATTTTATACCTCTTATCTACATCCCTAGTACTCTTCTACCTTGTATTTTTGTATATAGTCAGTAAATTAACTCAGAATATACAATGAGGTCCCTAGCTTAAAAATGGTTACCAAATCAAATCAGATTTGAAAAATATAAAAAATTCATTTGTAATGAGTGCTTTGCTTTTAATATATAGTTGTGGTCTGACAAAGTGCTTGATAACCTGTTCTCTAAATGTGCAAAACACATTTCACTTTCTAAAAAATTGCTAAACAAATCTTTTGTTCAAAAACATAAATTACATAAATTTCAGCTCAGCCTTATATTTCAATTATCACTATTATCAATATTTTGAATGAGCTGCATCTAAATTAGGTTTTATTATTACCGAATCATCAAATGGATCTGTTTGATATCAGTAATTACTAAGGGATTATGGATATTCCCAAACAGGCAATTAATCAATGCTTTATCTGGAATCAAGGAATAGTCATAAATACCCTTCTCTCATTTTTGCTGGATGGGAATATGAAGTATTTAATCCAGAGAAAAATGACCCTCATATTCTATCAAGTTTCACTTCTACTACTCAAGCCTTTCAATTATGTAATACTATAATGAGACCAGGGTAAAAATGTCAAAATAAAGGTATTTTAACTCATGATGAATATGTTCAAGAGTCCCCTGGATGCAAACCTTCCTGCAAAGTATTTTGTTACTGTGTTTTCAATTGGCAAAATTTTAATAAACCAAGGACTGAAGAAGCACAAAAAGCAAGTGAGATAACATTAAACCATACCCCATTTTTTTAAATGGCAAATTTATGCCAACACTAACAAAAATGTAACCATTATGTTTGTACTGATACTTTTGACTGTAATTTCATGCTATTTTCACCATCATGTTGGAAAAATGGTATTGAATGGGAAATCTTTTGAACAAATTGACTGAAAGAAACCATGTGGGCCCATAAATAATTACAAGATTTTTATCTTCAAGAAAAGTAAAATCTTTCCTTTGACAATTCCACAGAATAGAACAAAAGCATATTTTATGATTGTTTTTAATGAGGGATTGAAGAAACAAAATGACAGGATTTTTAAATATTTTTATGGTTATATATATTAACAGATGCTTAAGACCTACATGTTCACCTGGGATTTCTGCATTCCTATCTGTAGGAAAAGAAGAATAACTTATTTAAGAGGACTTAACTAATGACAACACATTTCTAAAATGGGCTTAAAAATCCTTCCAAAATGCTGAGGGAGAACTGTTAAATGGTTACAAAAAATCACACTCTGACCATTTCTTTGGATTTCAAATTTATGTATACTTTTTGCTTTTTCACTGAATGAGTACAACCAATTTAAAAATTAGACAGTACAGATGCATTTCAAAATGGCAAATTATAAAGTGCACTGCCAAAGTGCTATGATTGTTATCGACAAATGTACATACAAACAGTACTGGATTAGAATATTTCACAGCAACTAATAGTGTTTGCCAGCTGAACTACGTTAAAAATTTTAGAAGAATAGAAGAACTACATGTCTCATAAAACCTTATATAAAACATTTCCATTATTATTTGATTCATATATAAACACACTGACCTCTAAATCCAGAAAATAATTTCTTAATGCACACTCAGACTTGCAGTAAATATTGGGACTGAAAAATGGGCCATGTCCTGAATGGCTGAGAGATGGTGACCATGAAAAAGGCTTACCTAATTTAAAAAAAAAAGAGAGATCATGGCAAGGAATGGAATGGACACGCTAGAGAATAGGTTGGAGAGGGAGCAGAGCTGGCAGAAGGTAAGAGACATATGTTAATGTGGA
This sequence comes from Tursiops truncatus, assembly GCF_011762595.2. Lineage (NCBI taxonomy): Eukaryota > Metazoa > Chordata > Mammalia > Artiodactyla > Delphinidae > Tursiops > Tursiops truncatus. The sequence goes on along the minus strand of NC_047055.1, from coordinate 69,907,177 downwards.
ATGGAACAAGTGGTTATAAACAAAAGTCATCATGAAACTCAGAAGAGTAGAATGAAAGTTGATGTGCATACACACACACACACACACACAAGAGTTCCTAAGCAAGAGTTAGGTAAATTTTAATATGTCTTATAGTTGAAATTTTGCCATAACTATCTTAAAATATTGTGAAGATCAAATATAACAGTTGTGAAAGTGCTACATAAACTGTAAAATGCTATACTCAAGTAAGACAGACAATATTTACTCAAAATGCAAAGTAAAACTCTCATTCCAACTCTGGGAGAAGGCAAACAATGAGCTCTCCAGGGCACAGAGGGGAGAAAAACCTTACTCTGGCCTATTCCCAGATTTCCTTGGAACCACAGGCTCTCCCGTCACTCTATAGGATGGCTTTGAATGCAAGAGTAAAGACACTGGCAAAGTTGGCAAAGTCACAGAATAGTGTGGAGAAAAATCCTTAATCTGTGGAAGAAAGAGATTCCCTTTTCTGTTTCTTAACCTGCATAAAGCATTAGTGCCTGCACATGAGCATGGTGTTAAATTATGCTAATTTCTTTGAGGAAGGGAATAAGAGGGACAGGAAAGGTGTAAAAATTCACTAAAACAGCCAAAGTACAAAACATTTTTCTCTCCATACCTAACTACTAGGATACAAGAAGTCTACAATGCATCAGGTATGTGTAAATTAAAATAACAGCTTTACACCTAGGGAACTGAGGGTTAGTGAGAGGAAATGACTTAATAAGGCCACTTATTCAACACCACAAAGTCAGTATTTCTGAGCCTGAGTCTCATCAAATTACTGGGACTTTCCCCAACACAGCCTTCCATCAAAAAAAAAAAAAAAAAAAAAAAGAGGCTACAAAGATAAACAGGTAAAAAGAACCAACCCAGATTTTCAGCTTTCTTCTTTTTTAAGCTCACCACAAGATTTTAGAAATATTTTAGCACTGTGTAAAATTTTCATTAAATTTTTAAAATTAAACACCAGTTACATCTTCCCATATCATTAACTCTCAATGCATTTTTCATTACATTAGGAGCACATGCAATTGTTAATCATTTTAAAAGGTCTTAAAATTTTCAAGGAAGAGCACAAAATGATGAAAATAGAGCTGGAATGACCTTAGACCCACAAATACATCTTCATGTGGAACAATTCCTACAGAACACCTACTGAACACTGGCAGAAGACCTCAGACTTCCCAAAAGGCAAGAAACTCCCCACATACCTGGGTAGGGCAAAAGAAGAAAGAAAAACAAAGACAAAAGAATAGGAATGGGACTTGCACCTCGGGGAGGGAGCTGTGAAGGAGGAAAAGTTTCCACACTCTAGGAAGCCCCTTCACTGGAGGAGGGGGTGCGGTGGTGGGGGAAGCTTTGGTGCCACGCAGGAGAGGACAGCAACAGGGATGCAGAGGGCAAAGTGGAGAGATTCCCGCACAAGAGGATCATGCCGACCAGCACTCACCAGCCCAAGAGGCTTGTCTGCTCATCCGCTGGGGCGGGTGTGGACTGTGGGCTGAGGCTCGGGCTTCAGAGTTCAGACCCCAGGGAGAGGACCAGGGTTGGTTGTGTGAACACAGCCTAAAGGGAGCTAGTGCGCCAAAGCTAGGTGGGAGGGAATCTGGGAAAATGTATGGAACTGCCAAAGAGGAAAGAGAACATTGTTTCAGGGTGCACGAGGTGAGGGGATTCAGAGCAACACCTAAAAGAGCTCCAGAGATGTGCGCGAGCCTCAGCAATCAGCGCAGACACCAGAGACAGCCATGAAAAGCTAAGGCTGCTGTTGCAGACACCAAGAAGCCTGTTTGCAAGCAAAGGTCACCGTCCACACCTCCATGCCCGAGAGCCTGTGCAGCCCACCACTGCCAGGGTCCTGTGATCCAGGGACAACTTCCACAGGAGAACACAGGGCATGCCTTCGGCTGGTGCAATGTCATGCCATCCTCTGCTGCCACAGACAAACCCTTGCATTCCGTACCCCTCCCTCCCCTGACCTGATTGAGCCAGAGCCCCCTAATCAGCTGTTACTTTAACCCCATCATGTCTGAATGAAGAACAGATGCCCTCAGACAACCTACACGCAGAGGAGGGCCAAATCCAAAGCTGAACCCCAGGAACTGTGCAAACAAGGAAGGGAAAGGGAAATTTCTCCCAGCAGCCTCAGGAGTAGAAGATTAAATCTCCACAATCAACTTGATGTACCCCGTATCTGTGTAATACCTGAATAGGCAACGAATAATCCCAAAACCGAGGCAGTGGACTTTGGGAACAAATATATATATATATATTTTCCTTTTTCTCTTTTTGTGAGTGTGTATGTGTATACTTCTTTGTGTGATTTTGCCTCTAGAGCTTGGCTTTTACCATTTGTCTTAGAGTTCTGTCTGTCCTTTTTGTTTTTGTTTTTGTTTTTTTAGTGTAGATTTTAGTGCCTGTTATCATTGCTGGATTTGGTTTTTGGTTTGGTAGCTCTCTTTTTTCTTTCTTTCTTTTTCTTTTTTTTTCTTTATTACTTTGAGTTTTTTATATTTAATATATACTTTATTTTAATAACTTTATTTTATTTATCTATCTTTCTTTCTTTTTTTCCTCCCTTTTCTTCTGAGCCATGTGGTTGACCAGGTTTTGGTCTTCCTGCCAGGTGTCAGGCCTGTGCATCTGAGGTGGGACAGCCGAGATCAGGACATTGGTCCACAAGAGAGTTCCTGGCTACACCTAATATCAGATGGCAAAAGCTTCCCAGAGACCTCCACCTGAATGCTAAGACCAGGCTCCACTCAATGATGAGCAAGCTCCAGGGCTGGACACCCTATGCCAAACAACAAGCAAGACAGGAGCACAACCCTACCCATTAGCAGAAAGGCTGCCTAAAGTCATAATAAGGCCCCAGACACCCAAAACACACCACTGGACATAGACCTGCCCACCAGGAAGAAAAAATCCAGCCTCAATCCACCAGAACACAGGCACTAGTCCCCTTCACCAGAAAGCCTACACAACCCACTGAACCAACCTGAGCCACTGGGGGCAGACAACAGTAACAACAGTAAATACAAACCTGCAGCCTGTGAAAAGGAGACTCCAAACACAGTAAATTCAGCAAAATGATAAGACAGTGAAATGCACATCACATGAAGGAGCAAGTTAGAAAAATACCAGACTAAATAAATGAAGAGGAAATAGGCAGTCTACCTAAAAAATATTTCAGAGAAATGATAGTAGAGATGATCCAAAATCATGGAAATAGAATAGAGAAAATACAAGAAACATTTAACAAGGATCTAGAAGAACTAAAGAGCAAACAAACAATGATGAACAACACAATAAATGAAATTTAAAATTATCTAGAAGGAATCAATAGCAGAATAACTGAGGCAGAAGAACGGATAAACAACCTGTAAGATAAAATAGTGGAAATAACGACTGCAGAACAGAATAAGGAAAAAGGAATGAAAAGAATTGAGGACAGTCTCAGAGACTTCTGAGACAACAATAAATGCACGAACATTCGAAATATAGGGGCCCAGAAGAAGAAGAGAAAAAGAAAGGAACAGAGAAAGTATTCGAAGAGATTATAGTTGAAAATGTCCCAGGGGGTCCTTGAAGATGGCGGAAGAGTAACACACGGAGATCACCTTCCTCCCCACAGATACACGAGAAATACATCTACATGTGGAACAACTCCTACAGAACACCTACTGAAGGTTGGCAGAAGACCTCAGACCTCCCAAAAGGCAAGAAACTCCCCACGTACCTGGGTAGGGCAAAAGAAAACACAGAGACAAAAGTATAGGGACGGCACCTGCACCAGTGGGAGGGAGCTGTGAAGGAGGAAAAGTTTCCACACACTAGGAAGCCCCTTCGCAGGCAGAGACTGCGGGAGGCGGAGGGGGGAGCTTCGGAGCTGCGGAGGAGTGTACAGCAACAGGGGTTGCGGAGGGCAAAATGGGGAGATTCCCGCACAGAGGATTGGTGCCGACTGGCACTCACCAGCCTGAGAAGCTTGTCCGCTCACCCGCCAGGGTGGGCAGGGCTGCAAGCTGAGGCTCGGGTTTCGGTATGAGCGGAGGGAGAGGACTGGGGATGGCGGCTTGAACATAGCCTGAAGGGGTTAGTGCACCACGGCTAGCCGGGAGGGAGTCCAGGGAAAAGTCTGCACCTGCCGAAGAGGCAAGAGACTTTTTCTTCCCTCTTTGTTTCCTGGAGCGTGAGGAGAGGGGTTTAAGAGCGCTGCTTAAAGGAACTCCAAAGACAGGTGCAGGCCGCGGCTAAAAGAGCGAACCCCAGAGACGGGCGCGAGCCGCGGCTAAAAACGCGGACCCCAGAGACGGGCAGGAGACGCTAAGGCTGCTGCTGCCACCACCAAGGGGCCTGTGTGCAAGCACAGGTCACTATCCACACCCCTCTTCCGCGGAGCCTGTGCAGCCCACCACTGCCAGGTTCCCGGGATCCAGGGACAACTTCCAGGGGAGAATGCATGGCAGGCCTCAGGCTGGTGCAACATCACGTCAGCCTCTGCCACCGCAGGCCCGCCCTGCACACAGTGCCCATTCCTCCCCCCAGCCTGAGTGCGCCAGAGCCCCCAAATCAGCGGCTCCTTTAACCCCGTCCTGTCTGAGCAAAAAACAGACGCCCTCCAGCGACCTACATGCAGAGGCAGGGCCAAATCCAAAGCTGAGCCCCTGTGAGCTGTGAGAACAAATAAGAGAAAGGGAAATCTCTCCCAGTAGCCTCAGAAACAGCGGATTAAAGCTCCACAATCAACTTGATGTACCCTGCATCTATGGAATATATGAATAGACAACGAATCATCCCAAATTGAGGAGCCGTGTGGCTGAAAGGCTCTTGGTGCTCCAGCCAGGAGTCAGGGCTCGGCCTCTGAGGTGGGAGAGCCAACTTTAGGACACTGGTCAACAAGAGACTCCAAGCTCCACATAATATCAAGCGGTGAAAATCTCCCAGAGACCTCCATCTTAACACCAGCACCCAGCTTCACTCAACGACCAGCAAGCCACAGTGCTGGACAACCTATGCCAAACAACTAGCAAAACAGAAACACAGCCCAACCCATTAGCAGAGAGGCTGACTAAAATCATAATAAGGCCACAGACAACACAAAACACACCACCAGACATGAACCTGCCCACTAGAGAGAAAAGATCCAGTCTCATCCACCACAACACAGGCACTAGTCCCCTCCAGCAGGAAGCCTACACAACCCACTGAACCAACCTTAGCCACTGGATACAGACATCAAAAACAGCAGGAACTACAAACCTGCAGTCTGCAAAAAGGAGACCCCAAACACAGTAAGATAAACAAAATGAGAAGACAGAAAAACACACAGCAGATAAAGGAGCAAGATAAAAATTCACCAGACCTAACAAATGAAGAGGAAATAGGCAGTCTACCTGAAAAAGAATTCAGAATAATGATAATAAGGATGATCCAAAATCTTGGAAATAGAATGGACAAATTGCAAGAAACAGTTAACAAGGACCTAGAAGAAATAAAGATGAAACAAGCAACGATGAACAACACAATAAATGAAATTAAAAGTACTCTAGATGGGATCAATAGCAGAATAACTGAGGCAGAAAAACGGATAAGTAATCTGGAAGATAAAATAGTGGAAATAACTACTGCAGTGCAGAATAAAGAAAAAAGAATGAAAAGAACTGAGGACAGTCTCAGAGACCTCTGGGACAACATTAAACACACCAACATTAGAATTATAGGGGTTCTAGATGAAGAAGAGAAAAAAGGGACTGAGAAAATATTTGAAGAGATTATAGTTGAAAACTTCCCTAATATAGGAAAGGAAATAGTTAATCAAGTCCAGGAAGCACAGAGAGTCCCATACAGGATAAATCCAAGAAGAAATACGCCAAGACACATATTAATCAAACTGTCAAATATTAAATACAAAGAAAACATATTAAAAGTAGCAAGGGAAAAACAACGAATAACACACAAGGGAATCCCCATAAGGTTAACAGCTGATCTCTCAGCAGAAACCCTACAAGCCAGAAGGGAGTGGCAGGAAACACTGAAAGTGATGAAGGAGAAAAACCTGCAACCAAGACTACTCTACCCAGCAAGGATCTCATTCAGAATTGATGGAGAAATTAAAACATTTACAGACAAGCAAAAGCTGAGAGAGTTCAGCACCACCAAACCAGCTTTACAACAAATGCTAAAGGAACTTCTCTAGGCAAGAAACACAAGAGAAGGAAAAGACCTACAATAACGAACCCAAAACAATTTAGAAAATGGAAATAGGAACATACATATCGATAATTACCTTAAATGTAAGTGCACTAAATGCTCCCACCAAAATACACAGATTGGCTGAATGGATACAAAAACAATACCTTTATATATGCTGTCGACAGGAGACACACTTCAGACCTAGAGAGACATACAGCCCGAAAGTAAGGGTATGGAAAAAGATATTCCATGCAAATGGAAACCAAAAGAAAGCTGGAGTAGCAATTCTCATATCAGACAAAATAAACTTTAAAACAAGGACTATTAGAAAAGAAGAACACTACATAATGATCAAGGGACCGATCCAAGAAGAAGATATAACAATTCTAAATATTTTTCACCCAACATAGGAGCACCACAATACATAACGCAAATACTAACAGCCATAAAAGGGGAAATCGACAGTAACACATTCATAGTAGGGGACTTTAACACCCCACTTTCACCCATGGACAGATCATCCAAAATGAAAATAAATAAGGAAACACAAACTTTAACTGATACATTAAACAAGATGGACTTAATTGATGTTTATAGGACATTCCATCCAAAAACAACAGAATACACATTTTCTCAAGTGCTGATGGAACATTCTCCAGGATAGATCATATTTGGGCCACAAATCAAGCCTTGGTAAATTTAAGAAAATTGAAATTGTATCAAGTATCTTTTCCGACCACAACGCCATGAGACTAGATATCAATTACAGGAAAAGATCTGTAAAAAATACAAACACATGGAGGCTAAACAATACACTACTTAATAATGAAGTGATCACTGAAGAAATCAAAGAGGAATTTAAAAAATACCTAGAGACAAATGCCAATGGAGACACAATGACCCAAAACGTATGGGCTGCAGCAAAAGCAGTTCTCAGGGGGAAGTTTATAGCAGTACAAGCCCACCTTAAGAAGTAGGAAACATCTCGAATATGCAACCTAATCTTGCATCTCAAGCAATTAGAGAAAGAAGAAAAAAAAAAAACCCAAAGCTAGCAGAGGAAAGAAATCATGAAAATCAGATCAGAAATAAATAAAAAAGAAATGAAGGAAACAATAGCAAAGATCAATAAAACTAAAAGCTGGTTCTTTGAGAAGATAAACAAATTAGATAAACTGCTAGCCAGGACTCATCAAGAAAGAAAGAGAGAAGACTCAAATTAATCGAATTAGAAATGAAAAAAAGGAGAACTAACAACTGACACTGCAGAAATAAAAAAGATCATGAGAGATTACTACAAGCAACTTTATGCCAAAAAAATGGACAACCTGGAAGAAATGGACAAATTCTTAGAAATGCACAACCTGCCAAGACTCAACCAGGAAGAAATAGAAAATATGAACAGACAAATCACAAGCACTGAAATTGAGACTGTGGTTAAAACTCTTCCAACAAACAAAAGCCCAGGACCAGATGGCTTCACAGGCGAATTCTATCAAACATTTAGAGAAGAGCTAACACCTATCCTTCTCCAACTCTTCCAGAATATAGCAGAGGGAGGAACACTCCCAAATTCCTGCTACAAGGCCACCATCACCTTGATACCAAAAACCAGGCAAGGATGTCACAAAGAAAGAAAACTACAAGCCAATATCACTGATGAACATAGATGCAAAAATCCTGAACAAAATACTAGGAAACAGAATCCAATAGCACATTAAAAGGGTCATACACCATGATCAAGTGGGGTTTATTCCAGGAATGCAAGGATTCTTCAATATATGCATATCTATCAATGTCATAAACCATATTAACAAATTGAAGGAGAAAAACCATATGATCATGTCAATAGATGCAGACAAAGCTTTTGACAAAATTGAACACCCATTTATGATAAAAACCCTGCAGAAAGTAGGCATAGCAGGAACTTTCCTCAACATCATAAAGGCCATATATGAGAAGCCCACATCCAACATCATCCTCAATGGTGAAAAACTGAAAGCATTTCCACTAAGATCAGGAACAAGACAAGGTTGCCCACTCTCACCACTCTTATTCAACATAATTTTGGAAGTTTTAGCCAAAGCAATCAGAGAAGAAAAGGAAATAAAAGGAATCCAAATCAGAAAAGAAGTAAAGCTGTCACTGTTTGCAGATGACATGATACTATACATAGAGAATCCTAAAGATGCTACCAGAAAACTACTAGAGCTAATCAATGAATTTGGTAAATTAGCAGGATACAAAATTAATGAACAGAAATCTCTGGCATTCCTATATACTAATGATGAAAAATCTGAAAGTGAAATCAAGAAAACACTCCCATTTACCACTGCAACAAAAAGAATAAAATATCTATGAATAAACCTACCTAAGGAGACAAAAGACCTGTATGCAGAAAATTATGACACTGATGAAAAAAATTAAAGATGATACAAATAGATGGAGAGATATACCATGTTCTTGGATTGGAAGAATCAACATTGTGAAAATGACTCTACTACCCAAAGCAATCTATAGATTCAATGCAATCCCTATCAAACTACCACTGGCATTTTTCACAGAGGTAGAACAAAAAATTTCACAATTTATATGGAAACACAAAAGACCCTGAATAGCCAAAGCAATCTTGAGAACGAAAAAAGGAGCTGGAGGAATCAGGCTCCCTGACTTCAGACTATACTACAAAGCTACAGTAATCAAGACAGTATGATACTGGCACAAAAACAGAAAGATAGATCAATGGAACAGGTATATGTATAACATGTATAACTTATTCACTTTGTTATAAAGCAGAAACTAACACACCATTGTAAAGCAATTATACCCCAATAAAGCTGTTAAAAAAATGGATTAAAGACCTTAATGTAAGGCCAGAAACTATCAAACTATTACAGGAAAACATAGGCAAAACACTCTATGACATAAATCACAGCAAGATCCTTTCTGACCCACCTCCTAGAGTAATGGAAATAAAAACAAAAATAAACAGATGGGACCTAATGAAACTTCAAAGCTTTTGCACAGCAAAGGAAACCATAAACAAGACCACAAGACAACCCTCAGAATAGGAGAAAATATTTGTAAATGAAGCAACTGACAAATGATTCATCTCCAATATTTACAAGCAGCTCATGCAGCTCAATAACAAAAAAACAAACAACCCAATCCAAAAATGGCAGAAGACCTAAATAGACATTTCTCCAAAGAAGATATACAGACTGCCAACAAACACATGAAAGAATGCTCAACATCATTAATCATTAGAGAAATGCAAATCAAAACTACCATGAGGTATCATCTCACACCAGTCAGAATAGCCATCATCAAAAAATCTAGAAACAATAAATGCTGGAGAGGGTGTGGAGAAAAGGGAGCACTCTTGCACTGCTGGTGGGAATGTGAATTGGTTCAGCCACTATGGAGAACAGTATGGAGTTTCCTTAAAAAACTACAAATAGAACTACCATATGACCCATCAATCCCCACTACTGGGCATATACCCTGAGAAAACCAAAATTCAAAAAGAGTCATGTACCAAAATGTTCATTGCAGCTCTGTTTACGATAGCCCAGAGATGGAAAAAACCTAAGTGCCCATCATCGGATGAATGGATAAAGAAGATGTGGCACATATATACAATGGAATAGTACTCAGCCATAAAAAGAAACGAAATTGAGCTATTTGTAATGAGGTGGATAGACCTAGAGTCCGTCATACAGAGTGAAGTAAGTCAGAAAGAAAAAGACAAATACCATATGCTAACACATATATATGGAATTTAAGAAAAAAATGTCATGAAGAACCTAGGGGTAAGACAGGAATAAAGACAGAGACCTACTGGAGGATATGGGGATAGCCTTGAGGATATGGGGAGGGGTAAGGGTGAGCTGTGACAGGGCGAGAGGGAGTCATGGACATATACACACTAACAAACGTAAGGTAGATAGCTAGTAGGAAGCAGCTGCATGGCACAGGGATATCGGCTCGGTGCTTTGTGACTGCCTGGTGGGGTGGTATAGGGAGGGTGAGAGGGAGGGAGACGCATGAGGAAAGAGTTATGGGAACATATGTATATGTATAACTGATTCACTTTGTTATAAAGCAGAAACTAACACACCATTGTAAAGCAATTATACCTCAATAAAGATTTTTAAAAAAAAAAAAAGAAAATGTCCCTAATATGGGAAAGGAAATAGTCAAGTCCAGGAAGCACAATGAACCCCATACAGTATAAATCTAAGGAGAAACATGCCAAGACACATATTAATCAAACTGTCAAAAATTAAATAGAAAAATTATTAAAAGCAGCAAGGGAAAAACAACAAAACATACAAGGGCATCCCCATAATGTTAACAGCTGATCATTCAGCAGAAACTCTGCAAGCCAGAGGGAGTGGCAGGACATACTTAAGGTGGTGAAAAGAAAACCTACAACCAGGATTACGCAGCAAGGAAATCATTCATATTTGATGGAGAAAATAAAATCTTTACATACAAGTAAAAGCTGAGAAAATTCAGCACCACCAAACCAGCTTTTCAGTAAATGCTAAGGGAACTTCCCTAGGCAGGAAACATAAGAGAAGGAGAAGACCTACATTAACAAACCCAAAACAATTAAGAACATGATACTAGGAACATACATAGTGATAATTACCTTAAATATAAATGGATTAAATGCTCCAACCAAAAACATAGACGGGCTGAATGGATACAAAAAAATATCCGTATATATGCTATGTACAAGAGACCTGCTTCAGACCTAAGGACACAGACAGACTGAAAGTGAGGGGTTGGAAAAAGATATTCCATGCAAATGGAAATCAAAAGAAAACTGGACTAGCAATTCTCATATCAGAAAAAATAGACTTTAAAAAAAGACTATTACAAAAGACAGAAAAGGACACTACATAATGATCAAGGGATCCATCGAAGGCGAAGACAAAACAATTGTAAATATTTCTGCACCCAAAATAGGAGCACCACAATATATAAGGCAAATGCTAACAGCCATAAAAGGGAAAATCGACCATAGCACAATAATAGTAGGGAACTTTAACACCCAACTTTCACCAATGGACAGCTATTCCAAAATTAAAATAAATAAAGAAACACAAGTTTTAAATAATACATTAAACAACATGGACTTAATTGATATTTATCAGACATTCCATCCAAAAACAACACAATACACCTCTTCTTAAGGGCTTATGGAACATTTTCCAGGGTAAGTCATATCTTGGGTCAAAAATCAAGCCTTGGTAAATTTATGAAATTGAAAATGTATCAAGTACCTTTTCTGATCTCATTGCTGTCAGACTTGCTATCAATTACAGGAAAAAAATCTGTAAAAAGTACAAACACATGGAGGCTAAACAATACACTATTAAATAACCAACAAATCATTGAGGAAATCAAAGAGGAAATCAAAAAATACCTGGAAACAAATGACAATGAAAACATGGTGACCCAAAACCTATGGGGTGCAGCAGTAGAAGTTCCAAGAGGGAAGTGTATAGCAATACAAGCCTACCTTAAGAAACAGGAAACATCTCGAATAAACAACCTAACCTTGCACCTAAAGCAATTAGAGAAAGAAGAACAAAAACCCCCCAAAGTTAGCAGAACAAAAGAAATCATAAATATCAGCTCAGAAATAAATGAAAAGAAATGAAGGAAACAATAGTAAAGATCAATAAAATGAGAAGCTGGTTCTTTCAGAAGAAGAACAAAATTGATAAATCATTAGCCAGACTCATCAAGAAAACATGGGGGAAGACTCAAATCAATAGAATTAGAAATGAAAAAGGAGAAGTAATAACTGACATATCAGGAATACAAAGGATCATGAGAGATTTCTAAAAGCAACTATATGCCAAAAAAAAAAGGGCAACCTGGAAGAACTGGAAAAATTCTTAGTAAAGCACAACCTTCCAAGACTGAACCAGGAGGAAATAGAAAATCTAAACAGACCAATCACAAGCACTGAAATTGAGACTGTGATTAAAACTCTTCCAACACACAAAAGCCCAGGACCAGATGGCTTCACAGGCGAATTCTATCAAACATTTAGGAAGAGCTAACACCTATCCTTCTCAAACTCTACCAAAATACACCAGAGAAACAGTTCCAAACTCATTCTACAAGGCCACTATCACCCTCATACCAAAAACAAAGTTGTCACAAAAAAAGAAAACTACAGACCAATAACACTGTTGAATATATATGCAAAAATCCTCTGCAAAATACTAGCAAACACAGTCCATAGTCCACATGGCACATTAAAAGCATCATACACCATGATCAAATGGTGTTTATCTCAGCAATGTAAGGTTTCTTCAGTATACACAAATCAATGAATATGATACACCATATTAACAAATTGAAGGATAAAAGTCATATGATTAACTCAATACATGGGAAAAAAAACTTTTGACAAAATTCAACCTCCAATTATGATAAAAACCTGCCAGAAAGTAGGCATAGAGAGAACTTAACTCAACATAATAAAGTTGATATATGACAAACCCACAGCCAACAGCATTCTCAATGGTGAAAAACTGAAACCATGTCCAATGAGATCAGGAACAAGGCAAAGTTGCCTACACTCACCACTATTATTCAACATAGATTTGGAAGTTTTAGCCTCAGCAATCAGAGAAGAAAAGGAAATAAAAGCAATCCAAACCAGAAAAGAAGAAATAAAGCTGTCACTGTTTGAAGACAAGGAAACTACTAGAGCTAATCAATGAATTTGATAAAGTAGCAAGATACAAAATTAATGCACAGAAATCTCTTGCATTCCTATACAATAATAATGAAAAATCTGAAAGAGAAATTAAGGAAACACTCGATTTACCATTGCAACAAAAAGAATAAAATACCTAAGATTAAACCTAGTTAAGGAGAAAAGAGACCTGTATGCAGAAAACTATAAGACACTGATGAAAGAAATTAAAGATGATACAAACAGATGGAGAGATATACCATGTTCTTGGATTGGAAGAATCAACATTGTGAAAATGACTCTACTACCTAAAGTAATCTACAGATTCAATGCAATCCCTATCAAACTACCACTGGCATTTTTCACAGAATTAGAACAAAAAATTTCACAATTTGTTATGGGAAAACAAAAGACCCTGTATAGTTTACCAACAAACACATGAAAGAATGCTCAACATCATTAATCATTAGAGAAATGCAAATCAGAACTACAATGAGATAACATCTCACACCGGTCAGAATGGCCATCATCAAAAAATCTACAAACAATAAATGCTAGAGAGGGTGTGGAGAAAAGGGAACACTCTTGCACTGTTGGTGGGAATGTAAATTGTTACAGCCACTATGGAAAACAGTATGGAGGTTCCTTAAAAAACTAAAAATAAAACTACCATACGACCCAGAAATCCCACTACTGGGCATATACACTGAGAAAAACATAATTCAAAAGAGTCATATACCAAAATGTTTATTGCTGCTCTATTTACAATAGCCAGGACATGGAAGCAACCCAAGTGTCCATCAACAGATGAATGAATAAAGAAGATGTGGCACATATGTACAATGGAATATTACTCAGCCATAAAGGAACAAAACTGAGTTATTTGTAGTGAGGTAGATGGACCTAGAGACTGTCATACAGAGTGAAGTAACTCAGAAAGAGAAAAACAAATAGTGTATGCTAACACATATATATGAAATCTAAAAATAAGAAAAAAATAGGGTCAGAAGAACCTAGGGCCAAGATGGGAAAAAAGATGCAGACCTACTGGAGAATGGACTTGAGGATACGAGGAGGGGGAAAGGTAACCTGGGACAAAGTGAGAGAGTGGCATGAACATATATACACTACCAAACGTAAAATTGATAGCTAGTGGGAAGCATCTGCATAGCACATGGAGACGAAGTTGGTGCTTTGTGATCACCTAGAGGGGTGGGATAGGGAGGGAGGGACGGAGGGAGATGCAAGAGGAAAGAGATATGGGGACATATGTATATGTATAACTGATTCACTTTGTTATAAAGCAGAAACTAACACACCATTGTAAAGCAATTATACTGCAATAAAAATGTTTAAAAAAAAAAAAAGACCCTGTATAGCCAAAGGAATCTTGAGAAAGAAAAACGGATCTGAGGAATCAGGCTCCTGGACTTCAGACTAAACTACAAAGTTACAGTAATCCAGACAGTATGGAGCTGGCACAAAAACAGAAATATAGATCTGTGGAACAGGATAGAAGCCCAGAGATAAACTCACGCACATATGGTCACCTTATCTTTGATAAAAGAGGCAGGACTATACAATGGAGAAAAGTTAGCCTCTTCAGTAAGTGGTGATGGAAAACTGGACAGCTACATGTTAAAAATAATGAAATTAGAATACTCCCTAACACCATATATAAAAATAAACTCAAAATGGATTAAAGGCCTAAATGTAAGGCCAGACACTATCACACTCTTAGAGGAAAACATCGACAGAACACTGTATGATATAAAGCACAGCAATATCCTTTTTGACCCACCTCCTAGAGAAATGGAAATAAAAGCAAAAATAAACAAATGGGACCTAAAGAACCTCAAAAGCTTTTGCACAGCAAAGGAAACCATAAACAACACGAAAAGAAAACCCTCAGAATGGAGAAAATATTTGCAAATGAAGCAACTGACAAAGGACTAATCCCCATAATTTACAAGCAGCCCATGCAGCTCCGTATCAAGAAAACAAACAACCCAATCCAAAAATAGAAGACCTAAATAGACATTTCTCCAAAGAAGACATACAGCAGCCAAAAAACACATGAAAGAATGCTCAACATCAGTAATCATTAGGGAAATGCAAATCAAAACTACAATGAGATAACATCTCACACCGGTCAGAATGGATATCATCAAAAAATCTACAAACAATAAATGATGGAGAGGGTGTGGAGAAAAGGGAACCCTCTTGCACTGTTGGTCGGAATGTAAGTTGATAAAGCCACTATGGAGAACAGTTTGGAGCTTCCATAAAAACTAAAAATAATACTGCCATACGACCCAGCAATCCCACTACTGGACATATACCCTCAGAAAACCATAATTCAAAAGAGTCATGTATCACAATGTTCACTGCAGCTTTATTTATAATAGCCAGTACATGGAAGCAACCTACTTGTCCATCAACAGATGAATGGATAAAGAAATTGTGGCACATATATACAATGGAATATTACTCAGCCATAAAAGAAACAAAATTGAGTTATTTGTAGTGAGGTGGATGGAACTAGTGTCTGTCATACAGAGTGAAGTAAGTCAGAAAGAGAAAAACAAATACTGTATGCTAACATATATATATGGAATCTAAAGAAAAAAAAGGTTATGAAGAACCTAAGGACATGACAGGAATAAAGACACAGACGTAGAGAATGGACTTGAGGATATGGGTGGAGGAAGGGTAAGTTGGGACAAAGTGAGAGAATGACACGGACTTATATACACTACCAAATGTAAAATAGATAGCTAATGAGAAGCAGCCGTATACCACAGAGAGAACAGCTCTGTGCTTTGTGACCACCTAGAGGGGTGGGATATGGATGGTGTTAGGAAGACACAAGAGGGAGAAGATAAGGGGATATTTGTATACATATAACTGATTCACTTTGTTATAAAACAGAAACTAACACAATGATGTAACGCAATTATACTCCAATAAACATGTTTAAAAAGAAACAAAAAAAATGGTGGAAGAGTAAGACATGGAGATTACCTTCCTCCTCACAAATACATCAGACATACATCAACACGTGGAACAACTCCTACAGAACAAGTACTGAACGCTGGCAGAATACCTCAGACTTCCCCAAAAGCAAGAAACTCCCCATGTACCTCGGTAGGGCAAGAGAAAAGAGATGAAACAGAGACAAATTAATAGGGACAGGACCTGCACCTCAGGGAGGGAGCTGTGAAGAAGGAAATGTTTCCACTCACTAGGAAGCCCCTTCACTGCTGGAGTGTTGGAGTGGCGGCAGGAACCTTTGGAGCTACAGAGGAGAGGGCAACAATATGCATTTAGAGGGCAAAGCAGAGATGTTCCTGCACAGAGAATCATGCCGACCAGGACTCAACAGCCAAAGAGCATTGTCTGCTCACCCGCTGGGGTGGGTTAGGGCTGGGAGCTTTGGCTCAGGCTTCAGAGTTCAGAACCCAGGGAGAGGACTGAGGTTAGCTTCATGAACACAGCCTGAAGTTGGCTAGTTCACCACACCTAGCTGAGATGGAGTATGGGAAAATGTCTGGAACTGCCTAAGAGGAAAGAGACCATTGTTTTAGGGTGTGCAAGGACAGGGGATTCAGGCATAGCCTAACTGAGGTCCAGAGATGGGCGCGAGCTGCAGCTATCATAGCAGACACCAGAGACAGGCATGAAATGCTAAGGCTGCTATTGCAGCCAACAAGAAGCCTGTGTGCAAGCACAGGTCACTATTCACACCTCCCCTCCCAAGAGCCTGTGTATCCCGCCACTGCAAGTGTCCTGTGATCCAGGGACAACTTCCCTGGAAGAACACACAGTGCACCTCAGGCTGTTGCAATATCATGCTGGCCTTTGCCACCACGGGCTCACCCTGCATTCTGTATCGCTCCCTCTCCTGGCCTGAGTGAGCCAGAGTCCCTAATCAGCTGCTCCTTTAACCCCATCCTGTCTGAGTGAAGAATGGATGGCCTCAGGCAACCTATACCCAGAGGCAGGGTCAAATCAAAAGCTGAAGCCCAAGAGCTGTGCAAACAAAGAAGAGAAAGGGAAATTTCTCCCAGAAGCCTCAGGAGCAGAAGATTAAATCTCCACAATCAACTTGATGTACCTGTATCTCTGTAATACCTGAATAGGCAACGAATAATCCCAAAACTGAGGCAGTGGACTTTGGGAACAAAGATATATATATTTTTCCTTTTTCTCTTTTTGTGAGTGTGTATGTGTATGCTTCTTTGTGTGATTTTTCTTTAATTTTGCCTTAACAATTTTACCTACGGTTCTGTCTGCTTTATTTATTTATTTATTTATTTATTGTATTTTTAGTATAGTTTTTAGCACCTATTATCATTGGTGGATTTGTTTTTTGGTTTGGTTGCTCCCTTTTTTCTTTTTCTTTCTTTCTTTCTTTCTTCCTTTCTTATTTTATTTTTCATTACTTTTAAATTTTTTTATATTTAAAAATTATTTTTTTACTTTAATAACTTTATTTTTTCTTTTCTTTTTTTTCACCCGATTCTTCTCAGCTGTGTGGCTGACAGGGTCTTTGTGCTCTGGTGGGGTGTCAGGCCTCTGCCTCTGAGGTGGGAAAGATGAGAACAGGACATTGGTCCACCAAAGACCTCCCATCTCCACATAAAATCAAACTGAAAAAGCTATCACAGAGATGTCCAACTCAATGCTAAGACACACATATACTCAAAGACCAGCAAGCTACAGTGCTGGACACCCTAGGCCAAACAACTACCAAGACAGGAACACAAACCCACCCATTAGCAGAGAGGCTGCCTAAAATCAAAATAAAGCAAAAGAAACCCCAAAACACACTAACGGATGTGGAACTGCCCAACAGTAAGACAAGATCCAGCCTCATCAACCAGAACAAGGCACTAGTCCCTTCCACCAAGAAGCCTACAAAACCTAAAGAACTAAAAGTAGCTACTGGGGGCAGGCACCAAAAACAACAGGAACTATGAACCTGCAGCCTGCAAAATGGAAACCCCAAACAGAATAAGTTAAGCAAAATGAGAAGACAGATAGATAGCAGATGAAGGAACAAGTTTAACACCCACAAGGACAAAAAAATGAAGAGGAAATAGACAGTCTACCTGAAATAGAATTCAGAGTAATGATAGTAAAGTTGATCCAAACTTTTCTGTATAGAATAAAGAAATACAAGAAACGTTTAACAAGGACCTAGAAGAGCTAAAGACCAAACAAACAATGATGAACAACACAATAAACAAAATTAAAAATTCTCTAGAAGGAATAAATAGCATAATAACTGAGACAGAAATTCGGAGAAGTGACCTGGAGGATAAAAGAGTGGAAATAACTACTGCAGAGCAAAATAAAGAAAAAAGAATGAGAAGAACTGAGGACAGTCTCAGAGACCTCTGGGAAAACATTAAATGCACCAATATTCAAATTACAGGGATCCCAGAAGAAGAAGAGAAAAATAAAGTGACTGAGAAAACATTTGAAGAGATTACAGTTGAAAAATTCTCTAATAAAAGAAAGGAAATATTTAATCAAGTACAGGAAGTGAAGCGAGTCCAATACAGGATAAATCTAAGGAGAAATATGCCAAGACACGTATTAATCAAACTATCAAAAATTAATACAATGGTAAACTATTAAAAGCAGCTAAGAAAATACAATAAATAATATACAAGGGAATGCCCATCAGGTTAACAGTTGATGTTTTAGCAGAAATTCTGCAAGCCAGAAGGGAGTGGCAGGAGATATTTAAAGTGATAAAATGGAAAAACCTAAACCAAGATGACTCTACCCAGCAAGGAACTCATTCAGATTCGATGGAGAAATTAAAACCTTTACAGACAGGCAAAAGCTAGGAAAATTCAGCCTACGAAACCACCTTTACAACATATGTTAAAGGAATGTCTCTAGGTTGGAAACACAAGAGAAGGAAAAGACCTACAATAATGAACCCAAAACAATTAAGAAAATGGTAATAGGAAAAGACATATTGATAATTACCTTACATGTAAATGGATTAAATGCTCCAACAAAAAGATATACACTGGCTGAATGAATACAAAGATAAGACCCATATATAAGCTGTCTACAGGAGACCCACTTCTGACTTGGGAAACATACAGACTAAAAGTGATGGGATGGAAAAAGATATTCCATGCAAATGGAAATCAAAAGAAAACTGGAGTAGCAAATCTCATATCAGAGAAAATAGACTTTAAAACAAACAGTGTTCCAAGAGACAAAGAGGAACACTACATAATGATCAAGGGATCAATCCAAGAAGAAGATACAACTGTAAATATTTATGGACCCAACATAAGAGCACCTCAATACCTACGGCAAATGGTAAGAACCATAAAAGGGGAAATCGAGAGTAACACAATTGCACTAGGGGACTTTAACACCCCACTTTCACCAGTGAACAGATCATCCAAAATGAAAATAAATAAGGAAACACAAGCTTTAAATGACACATTAAAAAAGATGGACTTAATTGATATTTATAGGACATTCCATCCAAAAACAACAGAATACACTTTCTTCTCAAGTGCTCATGAAACATTCTCCAGGATAGATCATATGTTGGGTCACAAATCAAGCCTTGGTAAATATAAGAAAATTGAAATCATATCAAGTATCTTTTCTGACAGCAATGCTATCAGACTCGATGTAAATTTCAGGACAAAATCTGTAAAAAATACAAACACATAGAGGCTAAACAATACTTAATAACCAAGAGATCACTAAATAAATCAAAATGGAAATCAAAAAATATCTAGAAACAAATGACAATGAAAACAAAACGACCCAAAACCTATGGGAAACCATAAACAACACGAAAAGAAAACCTCAGAATGGTAGAAAATATTTGCAAATGAAGCACCTGAGAAAGGACTAATCTCTAAAATTTACAAGCAGCTCATGCAGCTCAATATTAAAAAACAAACAACCCAGTGCAAAATGGGCAGAAGACCTAAATAGACATTTCTCCAAAGGAGATATACAGACAGCCAACAAACACATGAAGGAATGCTCAGCATCACTAATCATTAGAGAAATGCAATGAAAAGTACAATGAGGTATCACCTCACACCAGTTGGAATGACCATAATCAAAAAAGCTCTATGCAGTAAATGCTGGAGTGGTTGCGGAGAAAAGGAAACCCTCTTACAGTGTTGATGGGGATGTAAATTGATACAGCCACTATGGAAAACAGTGTGGAGGTTCCTTAAAAAAACAAAAATAGAGCTACCCAGCAATCCCACTACTGTGCATATACACTGAGAAAACCACAATTCAAAAAGAGACATGTACCACAATGTTCATTACAACACTATTTATTTTAGCCCAGACATGGAAGCAACCTAAATGTTCATTGAGAGATAAATGGATAAAGAAGATGTGGCACATATATACAATGGAATATTACTCTGCTATAGAAAGGAACAAAATTGAGTTATTTGTAATAAGATGGATGGACCTAGAGTCTATCATACAGAGTGAAGTAAGTCAGAAAATGAAAAACAAATACTGTATGGTAACGCATATATATGGAATCTAGCAATGGACGTGAGGACACAGAGGGGAAGAGGAGGCTGGGCCGAATTGAGAGTGTCGCATTGATATATATACAGTACCAAATGTAAAAAAGATAGCTAGTGAGAAGCTGCTGCATAGCACAGGGAGATCAGCTCAGTGCTTTGTCATGACCTAGAGGGGTGAGATAGGGGGTGTGGAAGGGAAGCTCAAGAGAGAGAAGATATACTGATATCTGTATTCATATAGCCGATTCACTTTTTTGTACAGCAGAAACTAACACAACATTTTAAAGCAATTATACTCCAATAAAGATGTAAAAAAAGTAAAGTCACAGAACAAAATACAGTAAAATAAAAAACATAAGACCCATCTATATGTTGCTTACAAGAGACCCACTTTAAATATAAGAATACCCACAGACTGAAAAAGAAGGAAAAATATATTCCATGCAAGTAGATATCAAAGAAAGATGGGGTAGCTTTATATATATATATATATATATGGAATAGAAAATTAAATTTAAGCCAAAGGCTGTTATAAAAAGCCAAGAAAGTCATTATATCATGACAAAGGTCAATGTAACAAAAGGACATATAATTTGTAAATATTTATGCACCCAACTTAGAAGAATCTAAATATAGAAAGCAAATATTAACAGACCTATAGGGAGAAACTGACAGGAATGCAATTATAGTAGGGTACTTTAATGCCAACTTACATCAATGGATGTATCATCGAGACAGAAAATCAATAAGAAAATATTGCCCTTAAATGACAGGTTAGACCAGGGGTACTGAACATATATATAAAGAACATTCCATCCAAAAGCAGCATAATACACCTTATTTTCAAGTTCACATGCAACATTCTTCAGGATATATTTTTCTGTTAGACCATAAAACAATTCTTAATATATTTACTAAGATTGAATTCATATCAAGCATCTTTTCCGGCCACAATGGCATAAAGCTAGAAATCAATTATAGAAAGAAAACTTCAAATTTCACAAATATGTGGAGACAATCACATGCTACTAAACCAAAATTGGTCTATCAATAAATCAAAAGAGAGATCAATAAATACCTTGAGCCAAATCAAAGTGGAAATTCAACATACCAAAATTATGAGATACAACAAAACCTATGTAAGAAGAAAGTTAAAACAACAAATGCCTACTTCAAGAAACAAAGAAATCTCAAATAAGCAACCTACCTTTACACCTCAAGGAACTGTAAAAAGAAGAAAAGGAAACAATGCCCAAAGGTAGTAAAATGAAGGAAATAATAAGACGAGAGCAGAAATAAATAAAATAGAAACTAAAAACAATAGAAAAATCAATAAAACTAAGTTCTGTTTCTTCGAAAAGATAAACAAATTTGATGCCCCTTTAGCTAGACTCGCAAGAAAAGACAGAGAGAGGTCTCAAGTAAATAATATAAAAAATGAAAGAGGGTATATTACAATTGATGCCACATAACTACAATGAATAGTGAGAGACTATTATAGATAATATACTCCAACAAATTGGACAATCTTGAAAAAATGGGTAAAATCTTAGAAATATGCAATCTTCTGAGACTGAATCATGAAATAAAAACATCTGAATAGCCCATTTACTAGTAAGGAGATTGAATCAGTAACCAGAAACCTCCTAACAAAGAAAAATCCAGGACCAGATGGTTTCAAAGGTGAATTCTACCAAATTCCAAAGAAGGATTTATGCCAATCTTTCTCAAGGTTTTTCAAAAAGCAAGAGGAAAGAATACTTCCTAAGTAATTTTTCCATGCAAGCATTACCATGATACAAGGACATCACAAGAAGAGAAAATTACAGCCAATACCCCTAATGAACAAAGACACAAAAATGTTCAACAAAATGTTAACAAACTGAATTCAACAATACATTAAAGGATCATACACCATGATCAAGTGGGATTTTTGCCAGGGATACAAGAATGGTTCTAAATTAGCAAATGAATCAACGTGGTACACAAAACTAACAAAATGAAGGATAAAATAATATGATGATCCTAATAGATGAAGAAAAAAAGCATTTGACAAAATTCAACATCCATTCATGATTTTAAAAAACTCTCAACAAAGTGAGGTATAGCAAGAACATACATCTCATACTAATGGCCATATATGACAAGTCCACAGTTATCATCGTATTTAACAGTGAAAACTGAAATCTTTTTTTCTAAGATCAGGAACAAGTCAAGGATGCTCACATTCACCATTTTTATTCAACATGGTATTGGAAATCCTAATCAGAGCAGTTAGGCAAGAGAATGACATGAAGGCATTTATTCTGGAAAGGAAGAAGTAAAACTGTCACACTTTGTAGATGACATAATATTATCTATAGAGACTCTGAAGACTCCACCAAAAAAACTGTTAGAATTAATAAATTCAGTAAAGTTTCAGAATAAATATTCAATATACAGAAATATGTTGCATTTCAGAACACAATAACAAGCTATCAGAAAAGAAATTAAGAAAAAATCCTGTTTACAATTGCAGCCAAACAAACAAAAAAAACCCTAGGAATAAATTTAACCAAGAAAGGGAAAGACCTGTACACTGAAAACTATGTCATTGACTAAAGAAATTGAAGAAGACACAAATAAATGGAAAGATAGTTCATGTTTATGGATTGGAAGAGTCAATATTGTTAAAATATCCATTCTATCCAGAACAATCTACATGTTCATTGCAATCCCTATCAAAATTCTAATGGCATTTTTCCCCAAAATAGAAGAAAACATCCTAAAATTTGTATGTAACTGCAAAAGACCCTGAATGACCACAGCAATCTTGAGAAAGAACTACAAAGCTGGCACCATCATTCTTTCTGATTTCAATCTATATTACAAAACTATGGTAATCAAAACAGCATGGTATTGGCATAAAAATATATACATAGATCAATAGGACAGAATAGAGAATCCAGAAAATAAACCCACATACGTATGTTCAAGTAATTTTCCACAAAGGAGACAAGAATATATAATGGGGAAAGAACAGTTTCTTCAATAAGTGATGTCAGAAAAAAATTGACAGCCACATGCAAAAGAATGAAACTGGACACTATCTTACACCACACACAAAAATTAAATCAAAATGGACTAAAGACTAGAATGTAAAACCTGAAACCATAAACCTCTTAGAAGAAATTATAGGTGGTAAGCTCTTTGGCATACGTCTTGGTAATGGTGTTTTGTATCTGACTCCAAAAGCAAAGGCAACAAAAGCAGTAATAGACAAGTAGGACTACATCAAACTAAAAAGCTATGCACAGTGAAGAAAATCATCAATAAAATGAAAAGGCAACCTACTGAGTGGGAGAAAATATTTGCAAATCAGATATCTGATAAGCAGTTTATATCCAAAATATATAAAGAACTTACAACTCAATAGCAAAAAACAATCCAATTTCTGATTAAAAAATGAGCAGAGAATCTGAATAGATATGTTTCCATAAAGGACATACAGTTGGCCAACAGGTATGTAAAAAGATGCTCAACATCTCTAATTATGACGGAAATGCAAATCAAAACCACAATGAGATATCATCTCCACACCAGTTAGAATGGCTATAATCCAAAAGATAAGAAATAAATGAGTGTTGGTGAGGATGTGGAGGAAAGGCAACCCTTGTACACTATTGGTGATAAAATAAATTAGTGCTACCTCTATGGAAAAACACTATGGAGGCTCCACAAAAATTAAGAATAGAACTATGATATGATCCAGCTATTCCACTTCTGGGTATTTATCCAAAGAATATGAAAACACTAATCCAAAAAGATATATGCAGCCCCCTGTTCATCACATTTTTTTCAATAGCCAAGATATGGAAATAACTGATATCTATCAACAGATGAATGGATTAAGAAGGTGTGGGATATATATATGCTGGATATTATTTAGACAATGGACATTACATATATACAAAGGAATTCTATTCAGCCATAAGAAAGAAATTTTGCCATTTGTGACAATGTGGATGGACCTTGAGGGCATTATGCAAAGTGAAATAAGTCAGGCAGAGAAAGACAAATACCGTATGATCTCATTTTTCACTTTTATCTGGAATTAACAAATAAAAACCAAGCTCATCAATACAGAGAACATATTGTTGGCTTCCAGAGGCAGGAGGATGGGCAAAAATTTGTGAAGGGGGTCAAATGTACAGACTTCTAATTATAAAATAAATAAGTCATGGGGATGTAATGTACAACATGGTGACTATATTCAATAGTACTGTATTGCATACTTGAAAGTTGCTAAAATAGTATATCTTAAATGTCCTCATCACAAGAAAAAAATTTGTCACTATATATGTTCACAGATGTTAACAAGACTTATTGTGGTAATCATATATATATATATAAAACAAATCATGTTACACAACTGAATTTTTTAAATAAAGTTATTTTATTTTTTATTTATTTACTTTTGGCTGCATTGGGTCTTTGTTGCTGTGCAAGGGTTTTCTCTAGTTGCGACGAATGGGGGCTACTCTTCATTGTGGTTCATGGGCTTCTCATTGTGGTGGCTTCTCTTGTTGTGGAGAACAGGCTCTAGGCATGTGGGCTTCAGTAGTTTGTGGTATGTGGGCCCAGTAGTTGTGGTTCGTGGGCTTAGTTGCTCCAAGGTATATGGGATCATCCCAGACTAGGGATCGAACCCATGTCCCCTGCATTGGCAGGCGGATTCTTAAGCACTGTGCCACCAGGGAAGTCCCACACAGCTGACATTTATATGTCAATATACCTCAACAAAAATCATGCAGGTTATGACCTGCTGAATGAGAATGTACAAAGCCACACACAAGGGGCTGGCAGTTGGCACCACCAGCATCTCGGCTCCCACTTTAAGTAAGTGAAAACCCAGAGGATGTTTTGATTCAAGGTACAGTTTCCACACACATAAAGGAAATAAAGTCACAAGGTTTATTACATACAGTTGCCAAATGGGGGTACAGTGAGTCAGGGGGGTGGTCAGTCCTCTGTCCCAGGGTCACAAGCGAGCAGAAAAGAGAGAGTGAACGAGTATAATAGCACCTATTTTTTATAAAGTGGTTGTAGTAATTGTCTAGTTTTCACAGACTTAACTAATTTTCACAGACTTAACTCTTAGTGGTCATTTTTAAAATTGAGATATACTTGATTTATTATATTATATTAGTTTTAGGTGTACAGCATAATGATTTAGTATTTTACAGATTATACTTTATTAAAACTTATCACAAGATAATGGCTATAAATTCCCTGTGCTATACAATATATCCTTGTTGCTTATCTATTTTATACATAGTAGTTTGTATCTCTTAATCCTATACCTCTAATGTAACCCTCCCCCTTCCCTCTCCCCACCAATAACCACTAGCTTGTTTTCTATATTGTGAGTCCATTTTGCTACATATATCCATTTGTATTATTTTTAGATTGCACATATAAGTGATATCATACAATATTTTTCTTTCTCTTTCTGACATTTCACTAAGCATAATATTATGTATATCCATCCCCATTCCTTCAAATGGTAGGATTTAATTCTTTTCTATGGTTGAGTAATATTCCACTTTATATATATATATAATATATATATATATATATATATATATATATATCCATTCATATTTTGATGCACACTTGGGTTGCATTCTTACCTTTGACTATTGTAAATACTGCTGCTATGAATATTGAGGGTATGTATGAGGTATGTATTGAGGTATGTATCTTTTGAATTATTCTTTTGTTTTCTTGATATATACCCAGGAGTGGAATTGCTGGATCATATGGTAGTTTCCCATAAAAGATGAACACAAACAGACCCACATATCATAATTAAAATGACAAATTTAAAGATCAAGAGAGAATTCTAAAGGCAGCAAGAGAAAAACAGTCGGTATAAAAGGAACCCCCATAAGGCTATCATCAGCAGATTTCTCTGCAGAAATTTGCAGGCCAGAAGGGATGGGAATGGTATATTAAAAGTTCTAAAAAGGGAAAACCTGCAATCTAGGATACTCTACCCAGCAAGACTATCATTTAGGATAGAAGGAGAACTTCTCAGACAAGCAAAAACTAAAAGACTTCATCAATACTAATCCTACCCTAAAAGAAATGTAAAGTGGCTTCTCTAAGTGGAAAGGAAGTAAGAATCTATAGGAAAGAAAAATCCCACTAGGAAAGGCAAGTACTTAGTGGTCATCTTAAAAGATGACCCAGGAAAAGTAAGGTGAAACTTGTGGCCGAACTCCTGCTTAGGTCCTTACATAAATGTCCAGACTTTGGATGTGATCAGGGTTGTCATAATGTTAAATGCCAAGGTAGCAACTAAAAATGGTTCTTTTCTCATTACAACTACCCTGAGTAAACATCTCACTAGAAGAGATAAGCTATTAAACATCTCACTAGAAGAGATAAGCTATTACACTGCATGTGACACAAGGCCCCTACCACTCTCTTAAATTTTATGGCTACATCTGGAATTCAAAAGAGTGAATTATTTTGTCTGTTAAAAGACAAATTCCTAGTTCTCAAACATTCACATTGGCAAAGAAGCACCAACATTTTATAGGAATGATCTGATTCTGACACCAACACATTCCTCACATCCAATATTTGCTAACCCTATTAAGGTGTCTATTGAGACACCTTTCAGTGGGGAGCTGAGCCACAACAGGCAGTAGATAAACTAAAAGAGGCTATTACTTTGGGTCTCCCACCAGTGTCTTCAAGCACAGAACATACAAGTAGAAGTTCTGTCACCCCCAAATTTGCATTCTGGAGTCTCTGGACCAAATGGACAGGTAGATGTCTACCCATGGGCTTTTGCTATAAGTAGCTTCCAGACTCAGCTTAAAGTATTCACTACTAGAGAGGTACCTCCTGGCAGCTTATGGGGCACTTATAGACACTGAAGCCTTTACTGAGACAGAGCTAATTACCCTAAGGACCAATATTCTTATTATGACCTAGGTGGTGGAAAAAGCTCCCCATAAAATTTAATTGACAACAGAAGCCTCTTTATTAAAATGGCATCTATAGGATAGATAAACCTGACCCTACTGAAGTGTTATTACTTCATGAAGAAATGCCCTGCTACTGAGGTTAAGTTGACAAAACCCCAATAAGAACCAGAGGGATAATGGTTAGTACTCTCAAAACAAGGAAAGCAATGTTTTTCTTGACCAATGGAGTGAGCACAGAAAAAATAAAGGGGCTAGAGAATGGACAGCTACAGCCTCTCACTTTTATGCAAATACCCAGTTTCCATAAAGGGGATAGACCAATGCCCAATGGGCCATGTTGCGTGTGAAATAATCCTAGAAATAGAGAAAGGCGTTGACAAATTTTTCTAAGGTTTGTATTTTCACTGACTCCTCATCAGTGGGTGACTATCTGATCAAAAATTTAACAAAATTATGGCTGTAAGTAGAAGGCTGAGACATTGGGGTAAGGAGATATAGAAAAAGTTGCCATCTTAGCTCCCACTCTGCTCATCTTAGCACACCATACCTCAGCTCATACCAAAGAAGGATGGAGGGGGCGCAATACAACAACAAAACTGACAAAGCTAAGCCACCAAAGTTAAGCCCCTTGAAGGAGGGGAAGTTCTCAAAACTTTGGAAGAGCCACCTCCCCCTACCTTTCCTATCAGTGGACATATTAAAGTCAGGGCATTGGGCATCATGGAATTATGAAAAGTGTTGTTCATAGAGGAATCAAGTCAGCAGAGACATTTACATAAAGCTATTAGGGTATCTACCACATGCCAGAAATCTAGACACTGGCTCTAGTGTTGCATGGAGGCGAAATTTACGGAGAAGAGTCATATCAGAACAGTCAAATCAACTTCATTGGACCTCTCTGAAGCAGCAGAAGCATTTAAATATGACTTAACATATGGTATGATACATACACAGACCTACTATCAGCTTATCATGCAAGGCACAAGCCTATGCTAAGTTATTGAGGAGTTACCAAAATGTCTTTTACAGTCTTAGGAGAACCAAAGTTACACAAAATTATACAGTCAAATCAAGACTCCCAATCTCTGCAAGGCAAACACAACAATGGGCATATAAAAGGACATTGCTTGGATATTTTTACCTATTCTATGGCCAGATAGTAGCTGGTATTATAGAATGAACTTGAGGATATGGGGGAGGGGAAGGTAAGCTGATGACAAAGTGAGAGGAGACATGGACATATATACTCTACCAAACGTAAAATAGACAAGCTAGTGGGAAGCAGCCGCATAGCACAGGGAGATCATCCTCGGTGGTGGTGACACCTAGAGGGGGGGATAAGGAGGGTGGGGAAGGAGGGAGATGCAGAGAGAAAGATATGGGAACATATATATATGTGTAACTGATTCACTTTGTTATAAAGCAGAAACTAACACACCATTATAAAGCAATTATACTCCAATAAAGATGTTAAAAAAACAAAAGAATGACATAATGGGCATATTTTTAAAACAAGGGCATGAGAGAATTTTTAGAACAATAGCATCCCAAAGTCGAGGCAAAAATAATGCCCATAGTTCAGGATTACATTAAATCCACACTCTATGGACATAGCTATACCTATTTAAATTCACATAACTAGAAAATCACCAAAAACTGGTGCAGCAATTTCTGCACATGGAACAACATGATTACCCACTTTTAGTATATCGGAGTCTGACACAACCACCCAAGTGCAACAGGAATATCTACTGGTACTTTCACGTTTTCCTTAGAACCTAATAGAAAATCCAGAGAAATAGCCATTTCTCATAATTGACAAGGCATCTGGCATGGACCACTAACTGTGGGTCCATTCTCAGGCCATCACTCATCATCCAGAATATATGATCACAAAATCACACACCACTATGTGGAGACCGAACAGTCCTCTTTTGCCACCCAGTTACTTTCACTCCACCAGGCACTGTGGAGCAAAAATGACTGCTCCTGTCACCCCAGCAGGGTGGTGAATAATGCTCTTTGGACTGAGAATAGCACCATTTAGATAATACTTAGGGAAGATCAGATCCCCTACTGCTAAAACATACATGACCTTTCTCAACTTTACCATAAGGTGTTGTTCTGCATTTTCTTACCTGAGAAGTTTTATACTCACTAATGTCGATATAATCCAACAAGATCACTAGCTATGGTAATCTAACAACTAGGTAATCTATAAAGACTTGCAGAAAATTTAATGGATGGAATAGCATGCCACATGACACCACAGGGAGACACAACACAGGTAGATTTTGACAATGGGAACCATGCTGATAGTTGTTTCAGTTGGTCAGTCTTACTAACACAGAGACGATACTACTATCCACATACAATAAACACCAAAGCTAGCACTCC